>NW_028288689.1:4301911-4455735 GCF_059628265.1 Tinamus guttatus
AAAACACTGGTGGTGGTAGAAGGCAAAAGGTTATCCGGGTATGTCAGGTAGGCCCAGGATTGTATGGTGGTTCTGCTAACAGTGGAATCTTCTTGCACAGCTTTGGTTTTATAGAGTGGAGTAAATGGATGTTCTGCTATTCCTTGTTGGCCTTGTTCCTTCTTTAGAGGAGGCTGTAAGTCTCCTTTCATTCCAGCAGGCTCTCCTAAAAAGTATCTACCATTTAGAGACTAGCTGTGGATGATAAACTGCAAAGTTGACAGCAAAACATGCAAGGTTGGTCTATTGGAGAAGCTACACTACTCATGCTTTGATGGTCATCACTGGCCTCAGGTAAATAAATAACACTTCCTCAGTCCTTGCAATCTTCCTAAGAGGTTCTTCAAATTACATGGGAAATGCCCCAAATTCCTTTATACATATAAAATTTAAATAAATCTAGAATTGAAGAACTATAGTTTCCTAAAGTGAATCTGCAAAAAGAATTCTAATCTTCCCAAATGAAACTATAAAGCAAAGCTGCTTTAATTTGCTTCCAGCCTTTTTCAGCAGAACCATAAAAAAAGGTGATGGTCCCTTACCTGAGCTGTGAAAAACGCTGTAGGTATTTTTGTGGCTTAACAAGTGAATGCCAACATTCTCCCTTTATTCACCACTTGCTTTGCAAATTTCCCTGCAAGCACCAACAGCTTTGCACCGAGCAGACCCAAAGGAGTTTTCCATCAGAGCAGGAGCGAATGCCACATGAGCAGGCGAAAATGTGATGGAGAGAGGTGTGATGTCTCCGTGTTTGCTATAAGCTTTAACCCATGCCAGCCTTCTTGTAATATTTGAAGTTTTGTTTGATTTCCAAATTTCAGTGGCCGTAAGTAGTTGAAAATCTTTCTAATGAGCAGTTTATTATCAGGTGTTCCTTGCATAGCAGCATGCTAACGTCTCCTAAGAATTTTCCAGAATTCCTTGTGTGTGTTAATGCACTGCAGAAGTTTCATGAAGTAAATATCTTTATCTCATTATCTGATTATGTTGCAATTCAACTAATTAGTATATATATATATATATATATGAAGTTCTAGATTGAGAGAAATTAAATTACTGCATTCTAATATAATTAATCATAGAAGTTTTGTTCAGCAACTAATCTCCCATTAGCTACCTCATTGCTTCTTGTTGAGACTCGCAGCGTTAAGATTTTCAGTGCGTTATTTAACATCCCTGTTTATTAATATGAAATGCAATGAAGTAGCTACTGTAGCCAGGAAGATTAACGGGGATAACTTCCCCAGGAAGATTTAGAATGGAATTTCTCCTTGCACTTGTACTTCAACAAGGAATAACATGTAAAACAGCAGGGGTTGATTCATCATAGCAGTTAGCTAGGGAGGAGTGTATCAAGGTGTTTGTCCATCTTATAACTTCTTCCCTTCCACGTCGTCGTTCTGCTGTGCTTCCAGCTATTGGAAGTCCAGCAAGTGCCGCCACGGAGAGGGGTGTCCCCCGGGCGCAGGGCTCCGGGCAGGCTGTGGCAGGAGCGTCACGGGGGCTCAGCTCGGTGGCACTCGGTGCGTTTCCTTCAACTCTTGGCACTAGTGAGAGTGAGGGGTGGCATCTGCTTCCTGCCTCTCCTTCGGGATGCTCTATATACGCACCCGTACCGTGCTGCGTGCAGCCTCCCATCGTTGCAACAGTCCTGCTTTTGCTAGAAACAGCAAAAAAAAAAAGCTCGGGAGAGCTTAGACTGTGCAGCTGCTGCTCGCCAGCGCGTCCCGACCGCAGCCGCGCGCCCGCCGCGAGCACCGGCAGCAACGAGCACCCGCGCTGCTCTCGTTTGCTGAAATGGCCTCGCAGGTGAGGGTGGATGTAGCACCCTTGGGACTATCTCCATGTTCCTACAGTGGTTTCAAGGAAGACATGCTCAGAAAGTCCTTTGGAAGCGTGCAGCAAGCGCCCTCGCGGAGCGGGGCTGCCCGGTGCCTCGGAAGAGCCCGCACTTTCCGTCGTGTGTGAGCGTTGGGTAGCTCTGCGTCTGGAAAAAGGCCTTTGCATCCACAGACCTCTCGGAGCTTTCCCAAGAGACCTGTCAAATCAGCTATCATTTCCTTGCACAGGCCTTCCCTCGCCAGCTTTCATGGCCTGCATGGATACAGAGAGGCATTAAATTATGGAATTAGAAATGTAAATGCTTAATTTCTTAATCTCTAGGATTTTATCTAGTCAAATGGTTGCTGACTGCAGTTCTTGACATTTGGAAAAAGAATAGCTGGGCATTCCTATAGAAATGCCAGCTATAGCAGGAGGGTGAGCTATTGCCCGGCTATTTGGGCGCTGCTGTTCAGTCCATTTGTGAAACAGTAATTATTTTTCTTTCTACTGGAGCATACCGCAACTCTGCATATACCAGCAAAAGGAACTAGTTTGAAAATAGTAACTTTTCTTGGGGGAAATACCGATAAAGATTTGAAAATTCCTAGTTGTTGGATACTTTTTTTGTGTTTATGGTTCTTTTGGTATAATTTAGTGAATTAGTACTAATGTAATCTGTATTCAGGCACTACCTGGGTGTTTGTGCTAGACGCTTATTTCCTATACGTGCTTTAGCGGCCATTTGTATAGTTTTAGTTATCGTGTCAGCCAGCTCCACCACCGCTGCCATGTGACTGCAGTTTGTTACGTGCTTTGAATAACGAGCAGCAAATAAGCAAGGACTAAACAAAACAAACAGCATTTTAAGAATCACAAAGCATAAACTGACACATTAATAATAAAGTGTGAGTAGCAAACACTTTTTTTAGCCAAAATCCCTTTAATGGGCTGGTTGCAAATAAGAGGAGCTATAATTTTTTTGGAAACATTGTATGCTGAACTAGTTCTTGCATATAATATAATGATATTTATAGTATTCAATGTGGAAACTTATTATAGGAGACAGTTCAAAAATATTTAGTAAGTACAGGCAATTATCCCCCTTTTAGTTTAGTGAGTGGATAATAGGCTTTCTGGTCTTTATCTCACGGGTTTTTTTTCCCCAAAACAATACAATTATACTGGGATTCATTATAGTCAAAAGCAGATAATGTCATAAGTATAGTAGCCTACTAGTTTTGAGTATCTACTAAGTTATCATTAAAAAATATATATTAGTGATTAAAAAAAAGTTTAAAAGTCAACACCCAGATTATTAGTAACAGCAGAGAGATACTCATAATATAAATGCTAGACTTTTTTTCTATATATTCTGAGGGCTTTTTAGTTGCATTTGTTTTTGTCCAGGGCTGAGGTTTGATATTAAGGCCCATGCACATGTGAAAGGGAAGGCACAAGTGTAGAGCGCGGGCAGCTCGACCTGGGTCGGCTGCTGCTGCTCCCCAGCACTCGCATGGGGCTCTGCCGCTTGGCCTGTGTTCTTAACGAGGCTTGGGAACGGAAAGGCTGCTGCATCGTTCTACAAGGTGCACAAGAAATGTCCTTTCTGCCAGCTCGGGGGCCGGAAGGGGCAGTGTGCGAGGTGTGACCCCTGCTCCCGTTCCATCACCCCGAGCAGCTGCACGGGCAGCAGCAACGGTGAGAAACAGCAAACAAAAAACTAGCTTTGTGCCTTCACTTCGGGAAATCAGGGCACCCGTTCTCTTCTTTAGGCCCTGAGCTTACTGTAACATTAAAAACTTGCTTGTCATGACTCATTTAAATACAGTTTTGCTGACAGAATTTATGGACAAACACCCTCAGTATCATGCACAGGCATTATTACTGTGGTTGGACTCTTATAAATAAGTCACGAGTAGCACATGAATTACAGACTTCCCGCAGGAGCGAGGCTGCACAGAGCTGGAGGCCAAGGGGATCATCAGCACGTGCAACCTGACCTTCTCTGTACCACATCATCTAATTTTATCCATTTACTCTGTACTGAGTCCAATAACTTGTGTTTGACTAACACATCTCACCTATATTTGCCTTTCTATTGAGTGTCTTGGCCAAACCTGATAGCTTTTTTGTCAGGTTTGCCATCACCAAAAGGAATTTTTGAGGAATTTCAAGAATATATTACCCCTCGTTCCTATGCAAGTAAGGTGCCCTCCGACAGGACGCTGCTATTCCCGCAGGCAGCTCGTCAAGCCAGTTGGAAGGAGCGGGGAGGCTGCGAACACCCCTTCCTGCTGCCCCTGCCGGTTTTTGTGTTAGGACGGGAAGGAGAGCAAACCTTTTTGGCAAACCTGATGCTCTCACATATTTGTAATAAATTAGCAGCATAGTATTTGAAGTACGGAGATTTTATAATGAGCAGCAAAATAAGAGATCGTTTATGAGGGTGTGTAACTACCGCTCACTGATTATTTTTAATTGCTGAACTGCTGAAATAATAAATTGCTGGTTTATCTCTTCAAGCTTTTGGCCTGGTAGCTTTACTGTTTTTAATGAAACATCCCCTTTGTGGTGAGCTGGAGGCTCTCAGGGGTTTCTTTCACAAACGTGAATTATCCAGTGTTAGTTAATAGACTTTTCTACCAGGACACTTAGGCTTCTCCAATAACATTCATCTTTTTGGTGGCTGTTCAGCTGAAACTCTCCTTGTCACTTTTCTGCTTTGCCTGTATTAGGAATTTCTGAGCACTGAGCAGCACATTTCCTGCCCATTGCCTCTTTTCCCATCCTCTCCTGGCAACCCAGTTCTTGTCAAATTGATTTAAACAGTTCATAACAAAACAGACAATATCTGGATGGTATGTAAAAGCAGGTAATACTATAGCAGAATTTGTCATGTGCTACAATTTTACCACACAGTGCTATCATTTTCTTGCAGATTTTTTTCTGGATATTGTTCAGGGTGTAGAGCTTAGCAAGCCTTTGCTTTTGCTTTGTAATTGAAGAGAGGATGAGTGTATACTTAGAATCTGATAGCCCTGAGGACAGTTGTTTTCAACAGTGCGAGAAACTCAACCGGCAATATCCCTTAGCTGTTTTGTATATTTTTTAATTAATTATATTGCAGTTAAGTCAGTGACCTGCTGAGTTATTCTACAAATAATTTCCCCCTCCTCAAACTGCTGCATTATTTAAACAAAATGCTATTTATTTTCTTGCCTTTAAATGAGACCATTGTTATTCGTAACCTATCATTTGAACCTTTTAATATGAAAAGCTGCCCTCTTAAATTGATTTTAATGTGAAAAGGTACACATGTTCACTGATCCCTTTTCTTGAACCAGAACTGAAAAGGCCAGTTTAAGCTTGTTACCTTTCATGATATGGTCATTCTGAAAATTAGTTTCTTGGAGTAGAATAACTGGAATATCAGATTAATTTTGAAAGTTCTAGGGGATTTTTTTTTATTTGTTTGATTGTTTATTTTTTGAATGACATGTACAACTTGGAAAATGAAAGATGCTTTTTTGTAAGAGAAGAAGAATTGGTAACACTGAGCTTCCTGAAAAACTGCAAATTTGAGGTTGGTTTGACATTTTTGCTTTGGATTTTAGAGGTGGAGATCTAATTAGGCACTTGTAGTTTTTATTTCTAGTTATAGGTGAACTCATACTCTGTACTTGTGCATGATTTTATTTTTGTTTTGCATACTTTTTTTCACTGATAATTGTCTAGCTCCTCATTGCTATCTTATTTTGCAAATAAAGATAGCTTTAAATGGCTGCCTCTCCCTTCCCATACCTTGTTATGGTTCTCAATTATCAGAAAAGTTAGCCTGCACAGAAAATGAGGCTACTTAGCAGTGGTTTTATGCAGATTTTTCCTAAAAAGGAAAACTCGTACCTGGGACAGTTGAAAAAGGTTTGGATAGAGCAAAAAAGGGGTATTTTATCTGGAAAAAAAGTATGAGAAACATTTAAAAACTCCTTGGAAGGTATTATTTTAGCCAAACTGAACGTTTTTCTTCTTGTTCATTCAGTTCGTCTGTACAACTGTTGCGGAAGGTCTGTAGACCTCAGAATTTTGAGTGATGCTCCGGTGTCCCGTTACCGGAGCGCTCACACCTTACGGTCACTGCAAAACCACTGTAATAGATTGATTGGTTAATTTGCTTATCAGTCCTTTGAGAGCATCCTACGATTTCTGTAGAGAAATGCTTATTCTTAGGGAAGCAATGAATTAATTGGCAGTACGCGTAGATACTGCTGTATTAGTGGTCTCTCCTTAGAAGCAACATGTTAATCTCCAAAAGTGAAGGGGTAGCTCCAGTACAGCCATATCCTAGTAAACAATGAACCCTTCCACTTCTAAAAATAATATGAGTAGAAGAGCGATAGATGCCCACACACTTGGGTAATATTTATTGAGTGTTCAGTGTGCTTTTCCAATTGCACTAGAGTGGCTGTTGAGTACGCAACAAATTCTGGTTGAAGAAACGAAAGAGATTTTTGTTACTCACTTTAAGGTTTTTTTTGATAGAAATAAGTTTGCTGTTTCATGAACATGCGTGAGCTCTGGTTATCCCCTACATGGGCGAGTTGAGCCCTGAGTGGGCAACAGGGAGCCCTCCAAGCACGAGGAGTTTGCTCACCCGCTTGCAGCTGCTCTGAGCTTACCCGACCCGTGTCCGCCCGGCTGCCGTGTCTGACCTGGAGACGGTAGCGTCGCCTTGGGCAGTCGGACAGGGAGAATCCCGAGGAAATTCCTATTGTCAGACAAATATTTTTAGTAATGGGAGAGCAGGATGCGCTCATGCTAGATACTTAATGTGAATGCCAGTAAGCCTTCAGATCACAATATAACATTTATAATGTTTTCCAAACAATGAACAATCAAACATTAGCTAATTAAAATGACTTCAGAGTGCTGAAAGAAAATATAAAAATACATAAAATTATGCATTAAAAAAGTGACAAATTGTCAGCTTCATCATCCCTTTCCAAGTAGCAGCAGCCAACTAAGTCCAACACTGAATATCAATCAATTTTACTTTTTACAGCTGATAAGATACTCTCTAATTAAATTATGATTTAATTGGCTTTGATTTTTAATGCAAGGAGAATGGCAATATGCTTTCCATTAAAATACTTCCCACTCATTTCCTTATAATGAAACTCACAGTACGTAGTTTAAAAGGTTGTGGTATCAGACTCCACATTTTCTCCTTAAACAAGGATTCTTAAATTAGTGCAGGGTTGTTTTCTATATCTTATTATATATTTTTTAATTGTTGACAATATTCGGTAATGCCTGCTTATGTTCTGTTGAAGTTCTCAGAAACAGTTTTTCAGATTGCATTTTTAGAAACATTTGATTCCACGTGTCACTGCATTTGCAATTAGAATGTCAGCCCTGGAAAACACAATCTTCCTGTTTTTCAGACTG
Source organism: Tinamus guttatus (assembly GCF_059628265.1). Lineage (NCBI taxonomy): Eukaryota > Metazoa > Chordata > Aves > Tinamiformes > Tinamidae > Tinamus > Tinamus guttatus. The sequence goes on from NW_028288689.1 coordinate 4,309,220, forward strand.
ATTTAATTACTAATTACCTTTCAAAATAGTTGGTCGCTGTAAGTCTGTCATGAAGTACATAGATAAAAGTTTTATTCCTGTCCCATGAAAATGCAAGATATAAAAGTTAACTATGGTGTAAGACTCTGCATCAGCAAGAAGCAGCCAGAGTGGGGCCCGCGCGTCCTTCTTGGCCCCACAGCAGTGGTCCCGTTGTCCTGAAGATGATGGCCAACGTACCAGGACTGCTTGGATAAACAGGTCCCTTCCAAATTGTGAAATATAAAGAGTCTTCAAATATTTATCTGTTATCTTCTGCATCTGAAAGAAAAAAAGAGGCAATTTCTTGACAACCCCTCTTCTTCGATTCAGAAAATACACGAGTGTTTTTAGGGGCAAGTCTTGGGCCAGTTTGAACTGTATTTCATCATCATTCAGCTCAGAAGCAAAGTAAGCAAGCTCTAAGCAGACATTGCTGCAAGATATGACAAGGAAAACAGGAAAAAAAAACCCCTCATTAACAGGCAGTTTATTTCTCTGCGCTTTAAGATATCCAGACTAGAGGAAAACGTCAAGTGCAGCCATACTGTGTTTAGTTTACTGTCTCACCCCCCCAAAAAATAGTTCCTACACCAACTGCAAAGAAAACAGCACATCAGGGTTGCCCACAGAGGCTTCTGTCACAGTCATGCACAATTATTCAGTATTTAGTGGTTTCTCATAGTCATATGGACCTGAGAGCATACTAGGTGCCATGCCCCTTGCTCCTGCATTACAGAAAAAGTACAAAGTGCTTGAGCTATATTTTCTAGGCATTCCTTCAATGAGCAGATAATGATATCTCCAGTGCTGAGATATTTGATGTGACTAGTGGACATTTTAGTCACCACACGACTCGTTAATCTCCCCAGGATCCAGAGGAACAAAATTATTTGATATGAGACCCTTTGATATTACAAGTTGTATTTAACATTTCAAGGCTCATTTGAATCATCTCAGTTCACTGAACTGCTAAAGCATACAGGACAACACATCCTGCAGAGAGGAAAAAAGCCTATAGATGTGTTTTGTAGCCTAAAGGTATATTACAAAAAAAAAAAAAAGAGAGAATGAGTTGCTGAAAATGAGACCTAAAATTTTCTCAGTGTCATTCACTTTAAAAGTCATGTGATAACATAGTTGTGGGGTATTATAGAACAAAAGGGCAACTATATCAGAAAGAAACAAACAAAAAAAAGCCCCAAGATTTTCATAATATATTAGGAAAGTTTGGAGGACATAAATTAAGTTCTGATCTGCAAACAACTGTAGTGCCCAAGTGAACCAAATTTCATGTTGATCTACAAGCTGCTGTATGATAAACTTGATTCTTTTTTCTTGTTGCAATCTACTAAGATGTTAAAAAAGATATCGTTTTCAGGAGAGATGTGCAGGCAGCAATGCCTGCCTGCTGTGCCTTGGCCATGTGCTCGTGGCTCTTGCAGAGCACTTACTGTAAGGGTTCGGCTGGGTTTCTGCCCATAGCAGAAAAAAATGAATAAACATGCTTTCATCCAGCGTACTGCCCATGCTAGAGCGTCGTTTTGTAGCTTCAGCATAAAATAGAAAAAGCAAATCATTTCAGGGGTTGTGTATTTTGTGGTACATTGGAGAGGGAATCTTCAACGGGAGGTTTTGTGCCTTTAGCAGAGTGTAGCTTTGTGCTGCTCCAAGTCCTTGGCTCCTAAGTACAGCGCTCTAAAGGAAGGTGCTTTCTGCATGTCTGGTTTTGAACCCAGCATCTGCTGCTGGCCATGGAGCTCCCCAGAGGCTGCCCTCAGGTGCCGCTCTCAGTGACCCAGCGGGACGGATTTGGCCAGGGGGCATTTGTGGTTTCAGGCCTTAAGGGCTGAACTTGGGTTTAGCTGCTGGGGCCACCACAGCTTTTGACAAGACACTTGTGCTTCCGTTGGTGGCTCGAGGTTATTGCAAAGGGAAGATGTGATTTAGCATGCACGCTTTCTTCCCACGTGGTTTCTTGGAGGGCAACATCAGGCAGTGGTCATGGAACCACAATGTCATAAAAATATTGATTTTGGAGGACATCAAATTTCTTGCCATATGACCTTGTACTTAGGCAAAGAAATAATTCTGTACAGGCAGCCTGGTATCTCATGGGTGGCACAGGATGCTGAGATACATAGCCCAGTTTCTCTCAGGGAAGGTCTGATCCAAACTCTCAAAAGCGGGAGAATTCCTCCATGCTAATTTCAATAGATTTTGGATCATGTCTTAAATTTACAACAACTCCATTAAGAGTACTGTGAGTAAGAACAAAACCTGGCTTATGAATATGTATACATATATATGTGCGTATATGTATATATATGCAATGAGAATTAACATATACCTTACGAGATCTTTTACGACTGCAGTAAAATCACATGTTTTTAATCCGTTTTTCTTTCATAGCAGACAACACTGAAAATCCAGAGGAAGCAGTGGCAATCTACAGGAAGCTGGTAGGTCAAATTTTAAAATTATATAAACTGTAGTATAATTAGACTGACAAAAAAGATATAAGTGGTAAGGTAATGAAACTTGCATTTACCGGGTATTCAGAGAATATGCAAAATCATTTTAATTTACATACTGAGGGGGAGAAAATGTGGTTTAGTAGAGGCAATTAACATGAGAAAGTAAGACAGATGCTGCACAAATAATTCATAATGAATAATTTCTTTGCTCCATTTTCTGTTTGCAAGTTTTCCAAACAAACTAGTTTTTCTGATGTATATGTTGAAACTGTTTGCTGAATAATACGTATGCATAATTTTTGGTCTGTAATTCATTCATAAGCAGAGCTTTTTGAATATTCAGGATTTTTGAATGGGCATGTAGGTCTTACAACGCATATCTTTTTCCAGTTGAAAGAACATAAGTTATAGGTTCTGTTGTGAATGATCACAATATTTAACAATGTTTGCTTTGTTATTTCACCAAACATTCCTACTAGTAAACTCATTTGTTAAAATAATCATGAAAAAAAGAGATGCAAACACAGGCAGATAAATTAGTCTGGCATCTCCTTTTGTTTCTCATCTAAAAAAATAATTTGTACTGTCAATAATTCTGTTTGTCTTTAATTAAAATATGTGAGGAAGCTGAAAATATAAAATGAGTCTCGAAGATATTCAAGTTTCGTACGGCTGTGATGTAGGGTTGTACTTGTGCACAGATTTCTGTGCCCAAATGAGCGTGTGTGCTCTGCCTGATCTCAGCTATTGCTGCTGGCTGCGGGCCCGCTGTGCCCATGCACTAAATGTCAGACCAGCGCTCGGGACCGGCGTCCGCTCCGCGAGCCCCCGCTCGCAGCGACTGCCCTGCCATGTGTAGCCAGCCCCAGCTGAGGTCATGGCTGAATTTCCATTCATTCTCTAGCCAAATGTGTCTCAACTTCTTCTACGCGGTATAAAAAAAAGACCTAACAGTAGAAAGATAATGAAGATAAATGCAGATATGCTGTCTGCTGGCAGTCAGGGTGAGTAATTGCAGGAGGAAGCCTTAGCTATGCCAGTAGTAATAATTGGTGTTATGGACAGGCACCAAGATTTTCTGTGGTCTGTTACTAGAACCGTGTCAAAGTGTGAATAGGAACACGATACCGAATTAGTCCAAATGGTAGCCTCTTGCATAACCACCTTTTTCTTAAGTATCTTAAGAGATATATTTACTTAGACCGATGGAGAAGTCAGATTTTACTGTTTCTGTTAGTGCAGCAGGTCATTAGAACCGTGAGCCTGTTGCATTCTTGTGTTCAACTGTTATGATGAACTCGCTGATGAGCGAATTGCGTTTGTGGAATCTTCCTAGCTGTGTAAAAAACATACTTGCTTTTTATATTTTCTTGCCTGTGTTTTTATGTAGTACATTTTTATTTTAACATTTCAACAGCATTAATTGAGAAAAAAACATACCTTGGTATTAGCAAGCTAAGTTTCAGATTCCTAAGGAAACAGTGGGAGAATTTTAAATCCTCTTTATGGGGTACCTTTATAATCCTTTCCTACTGCTATTGGCAGTGAGGAGCTGGCAATCTAGGTAACACCTTTGTTCCCGAGACCAGGGAATTGTTTCTATGAGGAGTAGAAATGATCCCCCAAACGGTTCTGACACAAAATGGGACAGCAGAATGCAGAAAACAGAAATATAGTTCCCCAAATACCAAATATCCAACATATCTGTGGAAGTTCTGTGAATCTCATATTTTACACTGAATAGCGTGAGAACGTGGAGGCAATTATGCAGATAGCTGCAGTTACCTGGGTGTCTTTGGAAGAGAATGGGAATAAAAGAATTGTTTAGTAAGTCCTGTGCTTGTTAACCAGCAATTACCAGTTCCTCTGGATACAAAGAAAAGATGTCTTGTCTTTGAACAAGCCTGGCAAATCAAGCAACTGTTTGAAAATACAGAAAAATAACAATGAATTGGCATTAAAAATTGAAACAAATTGTACTTGCCTAATTTGGCAGGTTTTATATAGCAAGCACTGTTTTGTTTCTGAAGTGAGATAAAGTAAGAAAACAAACAAAGCGTAACATCGGATAAGCTAAACCAGTCGAATGTACATTCTCATTGATCCTCTCATTACCTGCCTTTTTCACCAGTTTAAAATTCCATTTCGTAAACATCTGGGCATAACAAACCTTAAAATGGCTATGATACATTGCTTTCATTTCTGTTTACCTGCAGTCTGAAAGACGAGCGTGGTCAGTAATCAGACTATCATCTCATTTGGGATGGCAGGAATATATTCTTCCTGTAGTCTTCAAGAGGTGCTGTGGACTGCAGCCCTCTGCAGAATACAATCCCTGGTCTAACTCCCCATTCTTCTATGGCTGCCTTCACTTCTTTTTTGCACTGTAGTAGTTCTTGGTGGTAGGACTGATAAATGGGCAAGTTTCTTTACATTATACATTATTTACAGCAAATAAACTGTGTATCCCATAACACGTCATAAATCTATTGCTCAGTGCTGCTATAGCCAGTCATTAAATACTGGGCTGCTCATGAAGCGCTCACTACAGTTTAACAAAACAGATAACGAAAGGAGATCAGGCATGAAAACTTCCTCTTCATCCTGCACCTTCCATCACGCAAAATAGCTGAGAGCAGCCAAGTTCATCATCCTTCTTTCATAAAAGGTTCAGGAAATCAGGCACTTAAACTGGGGCCTGCACAGACAAGGAATCCTGTCATCTTGTACGGTCAGGAGCAAACGTGGGGCCCTCATGCTGAAAGGATAAGTAAGGCAAATCTGTGTGCCCATGTGTGCTTTTATGGGACCCCTTTTCAAGGAAAGTAGTTTTTATTAAAGGTAAAAGTGGAAAAGGAGAGCATAAAGCATAAAAATCACTTTTGAAAGCTTGGGTTAAATTAAAATAGAGTTAAGCAAGTCAGAAATAAAATTATTTAATTGTTAGTTTATTTTAAATATTCATCAGTTGCACAGTTACTGTTGATAGGAATGCTGATAGTAAAATCTGCATTAACATTTTAGGTAGAGATGGCAATGTATTGTATGAAAAGTAAATGGTCACAAATAGGGTGCCCTATTTTATATTTTTTGCTAATATAAATACGTATTTTGTAAATTAATAATATATTTCTGCTTTTTGAGTTCTCTTTCATCATTTTTACATAACTTTTCTAGTGGTGGATTTGTCTGCACTTTTTTATATGCTTACTGCTAGGTAGACTGCTAACTTAATACTGATTAGGAGTCAGACTTTAAGTCTCATAGTGATTAAATTAGTTTGGATAGTAGGGAAGAGAACTACTTTACCCTTTACACCTTGCTATTTTCTTGCTGTCTTTTAATGTCTGATTCCAGACAAGACTTCTGGTGGCTGAAACTCAGGACAACTGAGCTGACTCGTCACCTAGACCATGCACTAAAACTGTGCCCGTTGCCATTTACCTTAGCTGAAACCTAATTCTGCGTTATCTCACTTACACCACGATAGGCGTTTGCAGCTGCACAAGAGCATCTCATCCACACCAATAACACTCCATGCTGAGCCGAAAAACTATACTTGTGCTGTCAGAAATAAATGGCCGTCTTTTCCTCTGTTCACTTTGGAAAGCCCTCATTCCCACATTATTTTAAATGATTGTCTTGTAGTGTTTTCTCCTACAGCAGAAATGCAGAGGCTTTTCTTTATACAGGCACCAAGGGAATGCGCACACGGGGTCAGTATAATGGGTAGAGCCTCTCTGCAGTGGCTGGGGAAGCTTTACTCTCCATGGAGTGGGTCAGTAAATGAGCAGGGTGTGAGTTGGCACCCTGCAAAACAAAACCAGCACTAGTCAGTTATCAGGTGTTGCTTGCATTTGTGTCACAAGTGATGAGAAGCCAGATCGCGGTATTCAGGAGGTGGCCTGCAGTACTTGAGACTTGCAGTAGAAACCAGTGTGACTGCAGAGTAACTGCACAGGACAGGAAGGAGCGAGACCTGGGTTCTGATTCATACAGGTGGAAAGAGCGTATTGAGTTGAGTGTTTGTGTGAGCAGTTTAGGGTTCTAGCGTGACAAGCACTCTCAGTGCAGTGATGGCAGTGGAAACGGTGCGTCCCACCGCCTCTTCTTCAAGGAGAGCTAATTCCCGTGCTCCCAAGCTGCTGCCGCCGGCGAGCCGGCCAGTCTGAACACCCAAGTTCTCCTCTTGGCCTGCCAGGAGATCCCAGGCTTGACGGTCGTTTCAGATGGCACCAACCTGCTTCAATAATTAGTTGGCAGCCGTATTGCTGAGACTACCTTGGAAATGTTTGTGGTCAGCATATTCCTGTGTATGCAGAGGAATATACTACACGTGTACACCACTACAGCTCGATAGTATTCTACTTAATTCTGCTTAATTTTGAATGAGGGGCTCATTAGTATGTGTGTACCAAATATGCTTATTTGCAGAAGGCAGTTTCTCTGAAGAAAAATGGTCCGTCTTGCAGTATAACCGCTTTCGGTGCCTATATAGGAATGCACATTTTCTTTACCTTTCACTGCACAGGTATTACCTGCAAACACTTCCCATCTTTTTTTCCCTCCCCTTCTTCCAAAACTTCAAACTTGTTGATGGCTTTGAATTGTTCCGAGCCGTTCGAGCATACAGCAAGCAGCTTTCTGCCTGCCCAGCACCTCCGTTGGAGCCGTTTCCAAGACAGGCTATAATTCTTACAGGGTGGATGGATAGAAGGAGAAAAAAATGGCTAAGGGACTGCAAGCTGGCTGGAAACACTGGTACAGTTTCAACATCTTTTTTTCCCTTTTTGTTCAACAAATTACAGATCACTTGTGACAACATTTAAATGTGGCACAAGCTCCCTGATTCTAATGTGAAACATGCGTCACATTTATTGAATTACCAAAGATGGTAATTCCAGTGTGTTAAAATTCCCTGCCCGGCCCTTTCCTCTCTGCTGGTAGCTCACTGCCTGCTGCTCAGATATTTCTCCCCTACCACTGCTGGTTCCTTTCTTGGAACATGTGAACTCCCCTGTGTATTTTCTCATTTTCCTCACTATCTTCTTTATAATCCACGCTACTGTCTGGAGGATGTATTCCTTCCTGTGCAATTGCAGGCATAGGATTAAGAATGAAAATAGGACATCTAAATCAGGTGCAACCAATGATATTCCAGTATATGTAATAAATGTGGGAAATCATACCAATTAATTAAAGTAATCCTCTTTGCAACATGTTAAAGCATTTGAGAGGCATTGTTCAGTAAGATAAGCTCTCTCCTCGTTCTGAAGAGCTGAGTCCTGTGTTGTTCCAGTGGATCACTGCCTGCCACGTGATTCGTAGCTTTTGGGGTTGCAAGATGCCGATCATCTGGTTTGACCTCTTGTGTAACACCAGCCAGCAAACTTCACCCGAATAATCCCTCCACCAACCCCATCACTTGGAGTTGAGATGCAGCATGTCTTTGAGAAAGATACTGCAGCTCTATGTAAAGATTTCAAGCAACACAGAATCCATAGGTGAAAAATTCCCATTACTAATTAGCTGCAGTATTAAAATTTCACCTTCATTGTACACCACATTTACATAGCGTCAGCTTCTAGAAACTGTATTTAATTATGCCTCTTTTGATCAAGTTATAGAAGTGAGTGTGGTGGAGCAGCTACATATTAATATAGGAATAACGATATCTAAGGACACACAGAAAAATCAGCAGTTCTAGGTTAACAACTTCAAACACAGGCTTAAAAGGCAAGGGGACGAGCATCAGGGATTTATCTCCAGTAAATTCCAAGTCTTACTTTCTCCTTTTTCCTTTCCTTTCAAATGACACTGAAAGGCTGTTTTTCAAAGAAGTGTGAGAGAGGGAGCCACGGCCTTTCTGAAGGTGGGAAAGGTGATCTCAGCCCTAGGCCTCTGTACGTGACACGGTGACGGTGCGCGGGGCTCCGCGGCTGATGCAGGGGGCAGGTTCTAGCGCAGCGCCGCGGCTCCTGCCTCCAGCGCTGCCTCCGCGTGCAGCCCGCGCGAAGAGGGCAGCGACTGGGCTGCAGCCGCCCTCCTCGGGCCCGTCTCGGGGCTCTGAGGGAATGCGGTTGTACTCGCGCTTGTATTCACCGCTTGCAGCTTCCTCTTGAAGGGCAGCACTTGCATCCTTCCCTCTAAAGCAGTAAGCAGAGCCAAGAGATTTAAAAGCTGCTGGAGGAGGGGCACATGCCTGTGCTCACCCCGCGTTTAATAATCCAGTAGTTAGGAGTAGTGAAGAGTTCTATCCCAAGAAATGAGGTGCTTGGTTTATTCTCCTCAGTCCCCCGTGTCTCCTTTGAGGAGACTCCCCTTACTGGATTGCAGGGATGGGACCAAACCTCTCATCTCTATCATCACATCCTGGAGAATCCGGGATTACTGTGGATAGCGAACAAGAGCCATTGGGAACATGTTTCCATGTCTTGGATCTAGGATGCTCGTTTTGGGGAGCAGATACTGTCAACCTTTTAAAACATACCTAAACTTTCTGTCCGATAAAATAACTTTTGTGGAGTCACTGAATGTGGTCAAGAAGCCGCCAGTGTTTGTGGTAATTCCTACAGATACAGTTTTGGTCTTCCCTCAGTTGTGTCTGTACTCAGAGCTGTTGCCTTCACTAACAACGAAGTGGAAGGATGTATTCAGTTGTTTGTCGGGAAGAATTTCTGCTGCTTGCTGTGAACCGTGTTATAGGAAGGAAGCCCCGTTCTGGGAACGTAACCTGCCTTATTTATATACCCTATCTTGGCTTCAGTGTGGAAAACGGAGCCACCTTCCCAAGGTGTCTAGATTAGCCTAGGTCAGTGACCAGTAGCTCTCAATGGGCCGCCCCTAAGTCTTGGCTGCCTTGTGTTTTATCAGCCATTGGTTTATGCTTTCCCTGGTATGGTTGATAAAGGCATGAGTAGCTCTGTATTGCTTTCTGTAGAAATACTACAACAGGATGAGATTTGCCATTTCTAAGCAGGCTGTACGGGCTAAGTCTACTTTGTTTCCTGCTACGTTGTGATTAATGACTGTAAGGACCAAGTCCAGAGACTGCTACTAGGAAGCTGCCATCATCTTTTCTTCCCTAATCCCGCGTTGCATCAAAACACAGCGTGGTGAGATGTTTCTGGGCCGCTGAGACGCCCCTGCGCGGTGTTGCAGATAGCGTTACCGGTGGCGGGCAGCGCCAGCGTGGTTCTCTTGGAGCGGATGAGTGAGGTGCACAGGGGCTGGCGTTGCCCCGTTGCCGCACGCCCCCCCTGCCCGGCCCCTCCGCGCGCCGGGGGCGCCCCATTGCCCTGCGCTGGGGTCGCCCCGTTGCCCTGCGCTGGGGTCGCCCCGTTGCCCCGCTCTGGGGTCGCCCCGTCGCCGCGCGCCCTGCCCGGCCCCTCCGCGCGCTGCGCTCGCCCCGTCGCCCCCGGCCGGGGTGGCCCCGTTGCCGCGCGCCCTGCCCGGCCCGGCCCGTCCCCTCCGCGCGCGGCGCCCCGAGGCGGCCGCCGGCAGCCCCCGCGCGCGGCCCCGCCCCCGGCGCCCCCCCGCGGCGCGCGGGACGCTGCGCGCGCGCGGCCGGGCGCCGAGCGCGCCCATTGGCTGCGGGCCCGGGCGCGGCGCGTGCCGGCGGCGGCTGCCAGAGCGCGGCGGGCGGCGGCCGCGCTGCGAGCCGCTCTGCTCCGCTCCGCTCCGCGGCAGCGCGCGGGACGGGACGGGACCGGGCGGCGCGGGAGCCGCTCGGCGCCGCGGGAGCCGCCGCGCAGCGCCCGGGAGCCGCGCCGCTGCCGCCGGTAAACGCGCGCGCCGCCGCCCGCTCCCCGCGCCCGCTCGCGCTGGCCCCGCGTGTCCGTCGCTCCGCGCGCGGCTCTCCGCGCTCGCGGCCGCGGAGCCGGCGCCGGGCTCCCGCGCTGCGGTTCGCGTGGCGGCGGCGCGGGGAGGCTCCGCGCGCGGGGAAGCCGCGAGGCGGCGGCGCGGGCTCCGGGCGCTCTGCGGCGGCGCGCGGGGAGCCGCGCAGCGCTGCGGGCAGCGCCGGGCCCCGCGCCCTGCCCGGGTGTCCGCAGCGCTCGTGCTGCGGCGCTGCCCGCGCGCCTGCGGGCGGAGGCGACGCCGTCCTGGGTGTCCGCAGGCAACGAAACGCGCGGGTGGCGCGTGTTAAAAATGACCCGGAGAGAGCAGGGATTGCGGTAGCACTGAAACGTGCGGAGGGGGACTTGAAGGACTCTGTTTTTATGCAGTGCCGAGGCATTTCCTTCCAAATACACTGCAAAAGCTGCGCAGCAGCGGCGGCGCTCGGGGTGCCTGTGTTGTGCGGGCGGGAGGTCCGGAGGGCTCCCACCGACATCACCTGTTAATGCGGGCAGGTTCTGTGCGCGTTTCATAGTCAATCTTAGCCACTCGGCTGAAAGTTTTTCTTCCGACTCGAAGGGATTTAGAGAGAGGTGATTTCCCCTTTAAGGTGGTTGTATCACGATTCGGGTCGCACTGCTGTGCGAAACTGGCGCGTCTCCACCGTGCATCACGGTGACAGGTATTTTTCCAAGGAGCCCATTTAAGTGCTGGGTAATGTGATTTTATTAAAAGGGGCTGGCAGCCTAAAGAGAGGTGACTTTCCTGCATTGTAAAATTTAAAACACACAGAAACGTTGCATTTGTGCATCACTCGGATAACACGTTCATTGCGTACTGACAAATCAGTAACCACACAGGGGCTTAGTCTGGGCTGGCCTGCGTGCTGAGGCTGCCAGGCTCAGTTATAGATTAAAAATATTCATATTTCACACTGATTTAGGTAGTATTGAATTCTAAAATCCATTAACGAGGTCGGATCTTTACTCATTTAGAGAAAAACTTTTATTTTCTTTTTAGTTGAGGTTTCCTGTGTCCTGGCAACTTCAATAAACTCACAGTACTATTTCTTTAAAATATTAAGCACACATGTTCAGTATTTTAAAAAAAAAAAGTTTTGATCCAGATAATCTCTTTGGATTTTTACTCTGTTTATTTTTAAAATGACTCCTTTTTACTCCTCTACAGCAGTGCTTATACAGAAACAGTAATCTTAATTCTCTGTGTGCTTATTTCTGTTGTGGGTAATGAAAATAAAATGATCGTGTTTCTGTGTCATTAGATTTCATCTGTTTATGTAGCTTAGGGAAAATTAACACATGAACAGCACTAGTGATCTTTTTATCTAATTTAATTGAACTGTATTTTGAATTTCTGTATTTCTTACTAAAAGTCAGAGCTGTATGAGAAAGCACAGAGGAGCTGCTGACTATTGCTAAATTGCAGAGAATAGTAGTGATAAGAGCATTGATTTGAGGGGGCTATTAGTCAAATACATCCAGCTTTTTAAGAGTCACATATATATTTAGGTAGAAAATGGGAACGTCTGACAACTTTTGATGTGTTATGGTAACGAACTTTCATATTAAATGCTTGGTGCCATTTTTTTTCAGTAAATTTAATCTGCAGAATATCCTTTTTTGAATATCAAATAGTACAAGCTCTGCTAATGATTTTGTGCCTATAATTATTCAGAACAATATGGAAAAGGGAAGAATATGCTTTTAGTTCAATCAAGGTCAATGTCTAGACTTCATTGCCTGAGAGGTCAAACGAGATAGAAAGTCAAATTAAATGATGACAAAGCTCAAGCCCCTGCTGGACCCCCCAGGTCAATACGTTGGTGTTTGAGAAGCTGCTTGCTGTTTGTAGGTTACTGTCAATTTTAATTCCTCAGTTATTAATTTTTCTAGCAAAAGACATCTATTCGAGTAGTACCATGAAGTCCATAATTAAAGATGAGACTAGAGGTTTATTGGAGTGATCCTTTAAGTATTAAACTTATTGTCTGTAAACAGGTAGTTTAAAAAGAATGTTGTTTTCTTCTCTCAGGGTGCGTAGGAGATGATACAAGCTTACCTTATGGTTGGAATTCACTCATGTTAAATTGATAAGAATTGTGTTAGTCTTGTCTTGCTTTTTCACAAGGGTAGTATTAAATGGAAATGACAAGTTTGTCCAGCCCTTATTTTTTTTCTGCTTTTGACTGTATTCTACTCAGGCTTTCGTGAGATCCTTGTCAGGAAGAATATTTTTGTACAGTCCTTGGAGTGCTGTTATAACAAGGCATTTTTGCGGGTATTGGAAGTGCCTAGAACCGGTCCATACTTTTTGACCCAAAGTGTCACATTGCAGCGACTTTCCTTGTGACTGGTAGTGACTCATCTGCCTAATTCCTTACTGCACAGAACAGCAGCTCCGGTACAGCCTAGTTGGGTTTATTTTATGTAGGAGGCAAAGTATGAAATGAGACTCCGACTGAATCAGGCTGTTCCCAGTGCTGAGTGCTGGCCGTCCCTGTAGCCTTAAAGATCCCTCTGCTCTGACGCGTGCTCAGAGTTACAGTTTTCATTTAGCTGGGCAGCGAGAGCAGCGTTTTCTCAACTAAAATGGTTTCTGCAATCCTGCCTTACCTAATGCTCATATGGATTTACCAGATATATTAGGGCAACCCCTGTTAGCTGCGTTTTGTCTCACAATTATTGGTCTGCATTGGGATCCTATAATGCTGTTGAAGTCCAAATCCGTTCTTTTAAATCCACCTGCTGACTAACTCAATATTGTGAAATAGTCTGTTTAGGTTATCAGGAAGTACTCAAAGCTTAGATAGTATTTTCATTTATTTATTTATTTATTTTTAATAGCTGCTTTTTGGTTGAATTGATTGACATCCAGTGCCACGTGGTAATAAATTGTTTCCTTGTATGTTTATTGATGAGCATTAATAATCTAGTAGTTATTCGTGTAGGGATGAATTTGTAAGATGCTTAACAATGGGCTGCACAATATTGACTTGCAAAGTTATGGTTGAGTAGGTTGCAAATGAGTGTGTGATCAATTCAGTGCCTTACTACAATGGCAATGATCAGATACGTTTTGGGGTAATATTTAAGCAAACGGATAAATATTAAGACATGCTTTCTGAAATAATGTTTAGTAGATTTTACTGTTTGATCCATTGGACGACAAAATGGAGTTGAAGTAGGGTTTTTAATTTTTTTTTCTCATTTTTACTTTCTAATTATGAATGTTAGTCCAATCGTATTGGGAAGTTAAGAATTGGATGTGGTCCCCTTTTAGTTTCAGGATAAAGTCTTCATTCTAATTTTGCCCGAAGGAATTTCTTCGGTATCTAAGTATGTACGTCAAGCCAAAACATAGTCAGTAGCCTTTTAGAACTGTGGATGCATGTTAAGATTGTATAAAATGTAGCAGCATCAGTCCTTGAAGGATTACCCTGCTAGTTTGTAGCAGTAGCTGCCTTGGGTCTTTCCGTTAGAGCATTTAACTGATCTAAATTCCCCAGGTTGGTTTGTTTTCACCTCATGCAGGTGCAGAAAGCATCTGGAATCATTCACAGCGTATGTGAGCTGATCGCAATCAGCAATGAAGGTATCCACAAAATGCTCTTTAGGGGGTGTGGAAGCTTTCCTTTTCCATGAGAATTCCTTTTGCAAGGTTTGCAAGGAGTGTGTGGAGAGCCAGCAGGGCCTTTCCCCGCACACCAGCGCCCAGGCCCGGTGTGTGAGGAAGTCCTGGCGTGTGGGCACGGGATGCATGAACAGCACTTAGTTTTTTGTGCAGAAGCTATTTGGGGCATAAATATAAGTGGTAAGAACAAAACGATCTTCTCTCTGCCTTTCTTTGTTCGTGCAAGCCTTTGTGGGTGCAGTGATATCAGCTGCTATTGTTAATTTTTCCAACCACGATCCAAGAGACCCAGAGAGCCTTAGTGTGAGTCAAGGCCTGCCAAGTGTTAGTGCAGCACCTTGAGACCGTGAGTCATCTTCCTTCATCACTGGATGTGCTCCAGAGCTGGTCTCCACCTGTGGACGTTCTTGGTGAACTGTGCAAGAGTCTGAACGCCTTGTGGAAAGTTTTATGTGTGTTGTCTTAATTCTGAATGTGAGCATCTTTTTTTTTTTTTTTTTTTTTTCCTTTTTTCTTTTTCTTTTTCTTCCTCAGGGAAGAGAATTAGAACATTTAGTAAAAAGTCTTTTTCTTCCTTAACTATTGAAATTAAGAGCATGGGTTCTGCTACTATTCCATTATTGATGGGGTTATGTTACTTGTGAAACTGACTTTGAAAAGTGTTTGGTGAGAACGATAGGTTTTATGCATGTGCGATAGGATAGATGCAAGTAAAAACCGCCCAGATTCTATTCTGAAATCATTATTACTTAGTTGTATACAGTTGGCATGTCAACACACGCTTTCAAAAAATGTATCTTACCATATTCTGTTAAACGTGTATAGCATTTTTTCCAAAGCGTTTTGCAGACATAGATTTCACAGTGACTTTTTAAATTCCTTTTCCAAGTGCAGCTATCTGCAGTGAAAGAGAAAGTTACGGTAACAACGTGGTACTACATGGCAATATTGCGATACGTACTGAGAAGGTCGTAAACATCTTTTTCAACTGAAAAATGAAAGTTTATAAATGCAGAATACTTGACGTTGAAACATAACAATGCCACTAGGGACACAAGTCTTAATCTTGACAATGATGTTCACTTAACTTGCTATGCTTACCTTGCCAATATCATATGAAAGACTGGATTTGAATCAGATTCTGGAGGGAAAAAGAAGCACTTGTTTTGCAGCAACTGAAATAGAGTAGTAATGCTAAATACTAAATGCATAATAAATAAAAATACATTTTTGAAGGAATATTAAGCACTTCATACATGCAACATTAAATGTGTTTTCTGAACCCAATTAGTGATGTGCAGCATAATACACTTAAGTGAATATCAAACAATTCCAAAACTAAATTTCATTAAAAATGTCCATCAGCGCGTGCTGTTTTTCTAATCCTGCTGTCATTGTGTAGTGAACCCCACTGCTGACAAATTAGGCATTTCAAGAAAATAACATCTAATTTTAGTTGTTATTTATACAGTCTGTGGTTCGGATGTGCGCATGTATTTTGTTTTTCGTTTGGGTTTTCGGTGCATCTGCTTTTGTTTTTTGCCTGGGCACATCCAGAAAATCATGGCCCATCTGGAGTTGGCAGGAGTTTAGCCGGGAATGTGGAACTTAAGTTGCATTTTCTTTTTTTAAGCTTTTTTTTTTAATAATTATTATTTTTATCTCTTTTCAGAGATCAGACTGATGTAATGCTATTATTATGATCTGTACTTTTTGAAATAGAGAGTTATAATTGATAGACTTTTTTTTTTTTTTGGATGAGTACCTGAAAATGTTAACATCCACAGGAAATGTAAGTTCATTGAATAATAGAGAAATATATGTAAGATGTGTAAAAGGTTGAATTTGTCTCCCATTTAGAGATAAGTGGGTGCTGAGAAGGTGCTGAAAATTGCCTGCATGCTGTAGTCTAGCCCTAGAGCCGTCCTTAGTGTTTTGCCAGATTTCATGTTGCACGTTTAGCTGCTGAAAACCCTTGTGCAGGTGACCCCCTGCCCCCCCATCCAGCTATTTAACATAAGACAGCTGAAATAAATGTGTTTGTAGTGCAAATACACGTTTATGCGTATGTAGTTTGGGTTCCTTCCAGAGAAGGTTTATAAGTAGCAGGCAGAAAGGTAGTTTATTAATAATAATCTCAATAGCAAGCTATGGTAACACAGGTTTGTAGCGAGCACTGATCACCAAAGGAGTATATCTATTTTTATTTATATTTCAGTTTCTCCCTGCCTAGAGCCCGAGCCAATCCTTCCCGTGCGCGTTCTGCTTGCGGCGGTGCAGAAACCCTCCCTGGTGCGGTGCTGGCTTCGGCGGCCGCGCGCGGAGCCTGTCCTGCAGCCTCCCGCCGGAAAGGGGGTGCTGGCAGAACCCTGCAGCCGAGGTGACCATCCTGTCCTCGCCGTGCGGAGAGGGGCAGCGCGAGGGGCTGCCCGCAGCGGCGTGGGAGATGGTGTGAGCAGTGCCTCGCCGTGCACGGGGGTGACGGTTTGGTCGCTTCCTCCCTCGTGGGCAGAGGAGACGAGCGCTCACTTTGTGCTGTTGGCGCAGGTCACAAGCAGCCCCCGTTGGTAGCGGGCCTTGCCCTCGTGACAACGGCCGAGCTCAGGCTCTGCAGTGGTTGACGTTGCCGCCCCGGGGGTTGCTGACTGGGAAGGGGCCACCCTGGGGCAGCCGCCGCTCCCTGCGAGGCCGTGGGGCAGGAGAGACTGGAAGCAGTAGGTGACCCTAAGGCCGGCCCGGGGCTGTTTTCCATCCCTACGAGGTGGGCCAGGGCCTTGGGCATCCGAGGCCCCGCGCGCTGCCTGGGGCGGTGCAGGGAAGTGCTGGCGGCTCCTCCTGGCACCGTGTTCCTGGTTGCGTTGCTGGTGAGGATTACTAACTAATGAGCTGAATTAGAGAGACCTTTCCCTTCCCTTTCACAAGCAGCCGTCACTGCTGCAGAGAAGTGGCGAGAGGTGAGAAGAACCCGTGGGTTGCCTGTGGAGTATTTATTCTTCTATCGAGGCTCTAATTACCTAACTGAAACTCTTCTTCCATCTCTCCACGGATCCCAGGGGCCTCTGTGGGTTCCTGTGGTTCAGTCGCGTTCTGTATCAGCTACCTCCAGGCTGCTGTTGCCTCCTTTTTCATGCACTGCTCCCCTGAAGAGCAGTAATCGCTGCCCCCCGCGCATCCCAAACCCGCCGTGAGGCAACGCAGAGCAGCGTGAGTGTTTCCTCCGCACCGGTCACTCGTGCTCTGCTGCAGCCCGACTGGGCCGCGCGCGTGTTGGAATGAGCCCGCCTGGCCAGTCCGGTGTGTCTCGATGCTGATGTGTGTTGCACGATAGAGATTTGAAGTCGTGGCACGAGTTGTGTTGGTGGAAGGGCAGCTTCTGCCTGACTGCATGGGTGCTGCTGGGGTAGGGGGAGCTGTGCTCTTCTCCTTGCCCCCGGAAGCTTCTTGGGGAAAGCCGGAGTTTGGATATTGTTGATACTCCCAAAATAGGTTTGTCCTTCCCTTCATCCCCAGTGGTGCTATGGAAAGGAGATGCCCACAGTACTTTGTCATTTCCCACCACCCTCTTAAGGAAAAGCAGCAATATGAGGTGGGGATTTGGGGTCTTTCAAAAAGCTGCTATAATTGCGCTTTGTGCTACCTCAGCTGGTGAAGGGCTCTGAATACCAGCCTGTCTCTGATTATTGGAAATTACATGGCTCCTGGAAACCAATATTATAAATCCTCTCTGTAAACAGACTTAGTTAATCCTAATAAGGCTCAAAAATCTTGAAGCAGTTTCCCTAAAAGCAAACGGTCACTATGAACTGCAGGGTAGAAGTGCATGAAGACCATGGAGCCCGGATGAGCTGAGTTTGAACGTTAGGGGCCGATCCTCTACAAGAGTTAGTGCCATCCTGTTCGTGTTCAGGTGCCTGTGCGTCGGGAAGGGGCACCTACATAAAGAGAGCTCGGCTTGGACATGTTCTCCTCACTGCCACCCATTTTCACTTCAATTTATCTGGTGTATTTGAAGGATGGAGACTTAAAAGATGGCTAGATGTCACTTCAATTTTGCTAATGTAATGTTGTTCAGTAGTTGGACTGTTGAGCTTACTACTTAGTTGGCCATAATATCAGCACAGCAGAACCTGTCATTTATAGTTAATGAGTTTAATTTCCAAAATAAGCAGCAGCGAACTGTATGCGTGAACCTGAATTTGTGGCACTTAAAGTTAATGGGTGTCTTACAATGATTGCAGTGACTTGGGATGAAATGTTGCATGTAGAGGCCACCTCTTTAGGTGGGTCTATGTATGGAGCTAGTTGGCTTTGTTTGTAGGGGGTTTGATTCTTGGGGGTTTGTTGTAATTGCTTTTGACCAAAAAAGGGGCCAGTGCTACATATTCCACAAACGGTTACTGCGGTTAAAGGAAAATGCTTGGTTTAAGGTGAACCTCCTTGTGTACCATGCAGGCAGCGTGGACAGAAGTCAACGCAGGGAGTGTCCTTGTGCGAGAGCAGCCGTGTGTCGGTCCACCCGTGCATCCGCCGTGCTGGCGGAGGACGATAGCAGCCGTCGCGGCAGGCAGGGAGCAGATGGCCAGCAGGCCCCGTTCCCCGGGCTGGGCAGTGAGCTTGCAAAGCTGCAGATTAAAATCGCCCCAACTGTTTCCTTTCTCACTTGCCTTATCTGTGGGAAGCTTACCTATAGCACAGCTGCATTTTAAGCTCCAAGGCTTAAAATAGAAACACCTTCTCACCAAGGATTATTGGTCTTGGTCCAGTCAGTTTGTGAACGTTTTGGAGCATAATTCTCATCACTCATTATGGACAGATCTGTCCATGTCACTGTATTTTTATTTTTAAAAAATAGCACCTCCTGTGTCAGGATTGTGACTTGATCAAAGCAACAGCGTGACGCTAGAAGGTCTCTGCTTTCCTGGTTCCTGGTTTTCTGGCTCCACCTTCCTTCCCCGGCCCTCTCTGCGGCCCGCAGCCGCGGTGCTGGCAGGGAAGGCTCCGGAATGCTTGGTGGTGCTTCCTGCCTGCTTCCCGTGTTGCTGGCAGTTGTGTGAAGCCGCTTGGGTTTGCTGCTGTTGAGATACCTCCTTTGTGGCTGCTACTGGGAGCTTGTAGCTGAAACCTGAATGTAATTAATGAATGTTTATTTCCCCTTTGATTACCGTGGAAGTCTATGGACCTATTCATCCTCCCTACTTTGCAGTTGTTCGGCACGTTTGTCTGCTCCCATAGCAAGTCTGTAATCACTTTCCTTGTGTATTAAGGAAAACAATCTTTCGTTTACAAGTAAAACCATGGTGCAGAGTTAACTAAAGCACTGGGAGACAGGCTTGGCGTCCACGTAGAAGGGGGCTCCTGTGGTTGTGCAGATGAGGGTTCAAGTCTGTTGCCCGTGAGGAGCGGCCCGGTCTCTGCGACCCCGCTCACCGCGGGAGCTTCGCGCTGCGCTCCCGTCCCGGGCTGCCCCACGACATGTGTCCCCTCCGCCCTCCCCAGCGTGCACTGCCCACCCAGTGTCGTAAGCGGAAAAAGGAGGCGGTGTGACCTAGCCTAACTAAACCTGAGGGTTGGGCAGTCTGATGTTGGTCACTCTTGGAGCCCTGGCAGAGGGTGTGCAGAAGGGACTGGCGTAGCTGCTACTAGCACTGCGCCCGTCCAGGGAGGGCTGAGCTGTAGTGGTGTCTGGGAACCGGATTTTCTACCTTGAATACCTCAGCTTTGTGAAGAGATGCTTGCCCTGAGGACTCCTAATTGTGCACCTTTGCTGTCATGATTTTTTTCCCTCATTTTTAATCAAAATGTTTCAATTAGAAAGTGTTTTGGAAGATGATAGAAGTTGGATAAGGTTCCAGCCATGTAGGAGGAAAAGAAAAATTAATCCAATTTTTAATTTTAGATAAACAGCTTTATTATAAAGGCTATCTTTTGCCTTTCAGTTAGTCTGAACATGGACAACAGTCTTTTGAAATAACTGAAATAGCTGTATTATATTGGAAACACATGGTAGTGTGGTGGCTACCATGTGCACACTCATTTCCTTTTAGCGCAATAGGGGACCATATTCTTATTTCAAGCGCGGAGGATTTTGGTCAGTAGAGGGATGATGGCCCCACTTAGCCCTCTCTCTACCCCTTGAGGGTGGGAGGCTTGTGATAAGCAGCGAGCAGGGCAGGAGGTCATTGGGGGCAGGAGAGGCTGTGGTTCTGCCGCATGGAACCTGGATGGAGGCTCTGAAACCTGGTACCAACCTCCATGTCCTCCCGATGGCTGTTTCCTCACTGCCTCCTACCCCTCTGCTGACTGAGACGGAAGATCTTCTCCTTTAGCGCTTCCGAAGGTCAGTTTCGCCAAGAGATGTTGGGGTTACAAATTGGGCAAAACACTGTGTCTGGGGAGGCGCTGAAACCTTCAGCATCACCGATCACAGAATCCCAGAATGGTTGAGGTGGGGAGGCACCTCTAGAGATCATCGAGTCCAACCCGTGCTCAAGCAGGGTCGCTTAGGCTGGTGTTACCAAACAGGTCAGATGACATCAGCCCAGGATATTGAGCTGTGGCTGCTGCTGTCTCACAGGTAGAGGGTGAACTAGATGACCCCGTCTGTTCTGTCACGGAGTAACAGCTGTGTTGACTATATGGGCATAGCATGTTTGGGGTTTTTTGTTTGTTTGTTTTTCCTCCTGAGGCTTGTTCTCTAAGCAAGCCCTTAACGTGTGGATAGAGGCTAAGATCGTGAGGAAGCACTTCTGCAAGTTCACTAGCAGCCTTCTAGCACTGCAATTGAAATATTGCACAAAAAATATTGCCATATTCCAGGCAATTCCTCTGGCATGAGCTGTCTCCAGAATGCCAGCAGCAGCCAATAGCTAATGAGACCATGGCCCAGATTGTGTGACTGAAGGGAAGCAGTGCCTGGATTTGGTCAACAACCCTGGCATCAGAGAAATAGAAACACAGAGAAGCAGGCTTAGATGATCTGGGAATAACTGTGAGGGGGATATAAGGGCAGCTGTGGCTTCATGGTAGTTGCTAGAACACATACAAAGCGGAATAAGATGAAAAATTCAAGCTATAGTGGGAATGCCCTGTCTCTCTCCTTGTTTCCCTGTACTGTGTCAGTGCAGATATTTTTAAATGTGGATATAGGTGCCCTCTGCAACTAACATTGTATCAGACGTACAGAGCAATGCACTGAACACTGAATTTCACTGAGATATCCCCAGATGCCTTAGATACATGGGTTGAGGTTTCCCGTAGAAAACCATGTTTCAGAGAATGATCCAGGCTGGCATAACCTTCCTGCATGCTTTTGTAATATAAATTACAGCAGAAATAGTGAGTCAAAATTTGAATATTGTCTCTTGTAGTGCTATCCTGTGCATTATTAATGGTGACGATGATTCCCCAGTTTGGGGAGCATGGCAGTGGCTACTGGTGAGTAATAGCTTCAGTCAGTAATGTAATAGATTTTGCAACATGATAATGAAAAAGTTCTAATGAAGGTCAGATGGCAAATGGATACTGAATCATCAGTTTGAAAATCTATCAAACTTCACTTATCCAAACAGATTGGTATTAGGCACAATTTTTTATAGCATAATACTTTTTTAATCTGGTTCCCTAATACGAGCAGCTGTTAGTTTTTCTAAGTCAACCTAGCAGTATCGGTAGCTGTGGCAGCTTTGATTCCTGCAAGGTGGAGTGGTAGATTTGCCAAAGGTTTGGTTAGTGGATAAGGCTTTTTGTGTTGCATAGGTAGAGGATTTTTACAAGGTATTACAAGTAGTGTGCCCTGTTTTAGAAGGTCTTGTAAAGCAATTCCTGAAACTAGGAATTACAAACAAAAATAATTTTTAATTGTACAATTTTTTATTATTTGTGAAATGTTCATCTGCTTGTCATCAGCTGGTCACATTCCTGTAATTTAGCTAAGTGAATTTGTGTTGGGAACCTATGAAGGAATTCCTGGCGCAGCATCTGCGCTCCTACAATGACCTAGATCCATTAGCTGCACGCAGCCTTCATCTCTGCAGCATTAGATAACCGATTATTTCTCTGAGTGGTAGAAGTGAGCATAGAATAAAAGTTAAAAAGTAGTCTGGAGTCCTTGGGAAGTGAAAGCAAAAAGATGCTTTCCCATGTGTCAGCAATTTTAGGAGAGAGTAACACCAGGACAGTATAGTTCATGGTAACGTTTGACCATGTCACGCTCGGAATCTAGTTTGCAGAAAGCACAGCGCAGTATCTGCTGGCGTTTCTTTCCTGCATTTCGTTCCTGCTGGAAGGGTATGTGTGCACGTATCATTTCCTTCAAGTTGTTAAATGTGGGAAGTTACATACTGGCTCCATGAAGATAGAAGTCTGAAACCAGTTCTTTTTAAGAAGAGGTATTAAACTCTGGAATCACTATTGAATTCAAAAATGGTTAACTCTGAGGTTTTTCATTCCAAAATGTATGTTGCTTCACAATTTAAGTTCTGTATATGTAAATTAGAAAGGAATACAGATAGTGACATGTATATAAATGCATTTAATGCTAAGTATTTGTCAACCGTTATTAGAAGGCTTCCAATGACTGATCTAAAAAAAATTTTGATTCAGAGTATTGGAGATGGAGGTGAGATACTACTTTCTATCTTTTTAAAAAAAAAAAAAAAAAAAAGCAAAGAAAGAAAAGGTACACTATGGTATTTGAGTTTCTATGCACATATATAATATTATTTTCTCTCTAACATCTGCTGGATCATATGGATCCATTTTTCATTTTTGGTATGGTGTATACTGAGATATTTTGAGACCCTCCTGCAAATGTTTTTTTTTAATAACAAAATTAGTTTTCTGAAGACCAGTGGCATAAATGAAATATATAGCCCTTGTCTAACTTTATTTTTTCCATTAAAAATATAAATAGTAGAGGTTAGAACTGTTGTGAAAAATATCCCATGTATACTTCATTATTTTGTAATTTACTATTATAAGGAAGTTTTAGAAAATATGTGATGAGGATTGCAGATCTTAAAGACATTTACTGTTTCAGAGGATGAAAAACCCCTTAAGCTTTGTGCATTTATTTTCCCGTTTATTGCGTGTGGCTTACAGTTGGACTCGATCATCTCAAAGGTCTTTCCCCACCATGATGATTCTGTCATGAAAACATTTGCTTCTGATTTTCTTCTCTATGACAGTTTCAAAACGTGTGCACATGGGGCAACACGTACGCTGCTAGGGTGGGTAGTTCAAGGCATTCCTTGTGCGGCTTTGGTGTTGGGGTGACTTTGTCCGGATGGTTTGAATCCTTGATGATGTGGGAAGAGCGAGGAGGTTTCCCAGCGCGCTCCTGCAGGAGGCCTGGCTGTGTGGGGCGAGGCTGGCGCGGGAGCCCCGCGCCTGGTGCCAGGGGCCGTGTCCCCCGTGCGGTGCCGGGTCCGTGTCCCCCGTGCGGTGCCGGGGTCTTGTCCCCCGTGCGGCGCCCAGGGCCTTGCCCCACGTGCGATTCCAGGGCTGTGCCTCACGGCCGGCGCGAGACTCGGAGCACACGGCTGACACTTGGCATGGCGTGCGCATCCCTGCAGTTTTGCTCCCCTGCAATACAGAAATCCCTAGTTTTTGCACATGTTTTGGCTGTGCGGATGCAGCTCGCGCTGCTCCCTGATGGCCAGGGCGTGTGAAACCCAGTTGCATAAGGCTGTGCTGGCGGAGAGCTGCCCGCCTTGCCAGCGGGGCAGGAGCCTGCCCTGCTCAGCGCGCTGCTGCGGCAGCGTCCCCGTCCCTGGGAGAGCTGCTCTGCTCCACGTGCCGGCCGGCCTGCGGGGCTGTGCTCGGGGCCCCTGCGTGCAGCCGGCCAAGTCGGGCGCGCAGCGCTTCACACGTGAGCCAGGGGCTCATCTATTTCCTCTTCCTGCTTGGGTGCAGTAGCTGTGACCATCACCCTTGTGTTGTTATGACACCTGGTATAAGAAATTAAGAGTGGATGTCTAGTTCCTGGGGCAGATTTATAATCTCTGACAAGCAGACAGAACCTAAGCTGATGTGATGGCTTTTCTGTTTCAGAGATCTCTCTCTCTTGATAGCATTGCCTTTGTCTTTGACACCAGGCTCTGCAGAAGTTCCCGTGCTGGTCAGATCCACGTGACGCGGGTCAGGCAGGTGCAGTGTTGCCCATGGAGTTTTAAACTGAAGGGTGTTGTTACTTTCCTCACCAATTTACGAACTTCTTTTTTTGATCTCAGTCTGACAGCACTTTGAATTCTTGGCTTTTTAAGCCCTGCAGTGCCCAGGTTTAATCCGTTACTGTCGTCATCAGCTTCTCTGAGTGAGCTTTTCGTTGGTGACATGCTCTTAGAAAGGAAGCGTTGACGTTGCAGCCTCGTACCCTCCCACAAGTGAACGTGTGAGCTGCCTCTTAGCACAAAGGATGTGGTGAGTGCAGCAAGTCCCATGAATGAATTAAAACTGAAGCTCACCTGCAGCCATCTCTTTTTATAGATCTGGAGACAATCAGCTCTTTCTTTATCCTAGGCACTTTCAAGTATCATCTAAAATTTGTGAAGTAAGCACCTGATTTCAGAGGGGCATATCATAAAAGATAGGTGGTTTCTGACCTTGGTTAAAGGTGTTGAAGTTCAGAAACTAGAAGTTACAAGAGAAATGACTGCTGAGTAGGATTCAAACTGCAAGTGCTATGCATTTCTTTATTTCTTTCATGGTTCACAGAAAATATATTCTCAAAGAGACAGTATTTCATAATACTTTTAAAAAAAAACTGTGATAGCTATATTGGATTTTTAAGTTAGCTTTGATTTCTGCTCTGCTGAATAGAAATGAGCAGCCTTATGTGGGATCTTTAGAGCGCTTAGCAAGTGATGTTCAAACACCTGGTGTTAAATCTAAATATATGGAAAATAGCTCTGCTGCAGACTCGAGGAGAATGGATTGAATCCAGTATTAAACAAACCACTACAAGAAGATTGGCCTGTGTGTGAGCAGTCACGGTGGGTCCATTCACCAGCACCCTCCCCTTGCTTCCTGCCAAGTCAGCTTTTATTGCTCGCTACGTATTAGTCTGTTGGTTGAAAAGAAGTCAGGCTGCGCCTGAACCAGCTCTGGGCAGTTTTTGTGATTCTTTGATAGCTGGAAATGGAGAGTACCAAGTTCAAGTGTTTTCTTTTGCAGACTGCGCGTTAATAGACTGTGGTTTGGGGCCTGCTGCTTCTGGCTTTATCCCTTAGGTTCATACATTGGAGAACATATTTGCTCATGTGACATACAGTAAAAACACCTTAGTGCTCTTAAGTCACTTTGTTATGTATAATAACTTTTTGTTTCTCTCTAATGGTAACATTTCACTTTCTTCAGCGTTTCAATAGCATATAGAAAGCGTACCACTGTAGTTATATTCTGGGTTTTAGATTGTTGCCTGTTTGGGACTGTTCTCTCCCACCTTCTGCCATTTAATGCTATGGATGAGATGATAATCTGATAAAAAGTAGGAAAAATTCTACTTAAATCCTTTAACTTAAAACTTTGAAAGTTAGGAAAAATAGAACATTTTGGTCATAATCTTTATATGTAGGAATTGGATTTTCAAAACCTCAGAAATGATTTCTTGACCTGCAGATGTCAAAAGAAACTTGCCCTGCTTTCAGGCAGGCCAAACTTGATGTTTGTGTGATATATGGGGTACTCCTCAGTTTTATTTTGGCAAAACAAATGTAAAATGATTTGATCCCCAAAACAGACAACCAAGGAAATGGCTCAGATTCCAGTGTATGTTCACTGATGTGCGTTACTCTGAGGACTTCCTTCAGTGTAATTCCTGTTTAAAAGACAGGGTGATACTTCATGGTGTCTCCACACACACGTTTGCTGTAGGAGTGGAAGGATTGCATTCCCATTCAGTCATTCATGGGAACATTTTAAGGCTTAAGTGGTTGGTTTAGACTCTACAGCAGGCCACAGCTTCCAGAGATCTTCCCTTGGGTTATCGTGCTGGTGGAGTCTGCATTTGCTAGAGATTACAGCTGTGATTATATAACTGAGAGATGCAGGATGATGAGATGAAAATCCTCTGTATTATTTTCGCTTTTATTTATTTATTTTTATTTCTATTTTCCCTCCTTAGATTCCAGTTGAATATAGAAACTTAGGAAAGAAGTGGGAGAAGAGTGGAGTAAGCTCCGTATAAGTTAGGAAGTCCCTTGGGCCGGGGCAGGGGAAGGGGCTGGGCAGCCCTGCGCGCGCTGGTGCGGCCCGGCGGCCCCGCCGAGCGGCTGCCCTTGCTCTGCCCTCGCTCCCGGTGGCAGGAGTAGCTCTGCTGCGCAGTACGAGTTCCCCTTTGCCGCGTCTTCATCTTTTCATGACCCCGTTTTAGCTGTTTGCAAATGCTGGTGAAAGAAGTAGGCTTGTGTCGCAGCGGAGGAATTCAGACTTCATTAGGAAGATTCAGAGTCATCTTCCTTGCCATCTTAGTGTTTATGAAAAGAGGATTTTATGCCAAGCAATGTTAATTACAATTAACTGTAGAGTTCTAATTTGTTAGCTGTATTTATTGAGGACTCTATTAGTGTTAAACAATTAATGATAAGTTGAACTTTCAAGTGGCTAAGAATGTCATTTTAAGCTGTAATAGCTTAGTGGATGAGCGTATTGTCCTAAATTGGCTTAGCTACGTCGTTAAATGGTCACTGTATACAGTGCATGTAATTATATGATGACTGAATGCTATTAAACTTATCGCTTAGTCTTTAGACGCATCCACAATGTTGCAGCGAGTGCCAGCTCTGATGCGGGCAACAGCCGTGTAAGTGAACTTTTAAGTGCTCACTAGATGAATTTTAGCTCAGCGTATAATAAAAAGTGGTAAGTCAGAGGTTTTAACTTATTTACCTAAATCTGCTTTGGCAGGTATGTTTTTTTTGGTCACGTTATTTTTAATTTGTTTTTAAAAGTGTCTCGATAGCTTAATTCTCTTTCTAAACACATTCTGCTGACCTAGTTGTCTCATAATATACTTTTCTATCTTATATGCTTTTTATTAGAGAATGGAGAAGATAACCTTGTAGTTTGTTTAGACAGACAGAGCACAAGACCTGATAATCTACCAGGGCAAGAGGTATCCCAGTGCCAGCCCCATTTCAGGACAGCCCCAGCCATGTGGATAGCCCTCCCAGTGAGGGTTTGGCAGGATGGGGGTGGGAATCCTAATTATTTATGTCAAAACCAACTCCGGAAGGTCTCCCTCCCCTTTCTAACATTAGCCGACTTGTAGGTCCTCCTGACAGTCTCTCCAGTTGGGTACTGTGTATCTTAATAAGCCTGTTAAAGGAAGTCACCACCTCTCAGGGAAACGTTGCAGCATTTACAGCCAAACCTCTGGTGAAGTCCTTGGTCTTAAAGGGGAGAAGGACCTAAACGGCTGTATTGTTTCTCCTGAAATCTAGGCTATTTCTTTTACCAGGAAATAGTCTATCGTTTCCTGTAAATCTGTAAATTACTTTTTTCCCGTTTTCTGAAGATCCCTCCCCATTCCTGTGTGTTCTGATCCTTGCTTGGCTTGTGGTGGCTCCTCCCATTGCCCTGTCTCAGTCCTGGTGTCCCGCTGCTGACTGTGTTTTCTGTGGAACTCACTACTCTGTATCCATTTACCCTATAACAAGTGCGGTTGGTGCAGATGTCAAGAGTGGGTGAGTGTAGGTGGCTCATTATGGGCTCTGCTTTGAGACAGAGCACCTTGGTAATCACCATTTTGGGGCACCAGGGGCTTGGAGCAGGTGACATCCGTGGTTTTGCTTCCAGCAGTGCCAGAGTTGTGCAGATGAGCCAGGAGCATGAACTAATGGGTCTCAATTAATTACCATTTTAAATGTTACCTTTTCACATCTGGTTTCGAACCAGACCTTCCCCGCACTTGCCTGAGCAGCTGTCCAGAGTGCGGGTAGCAGGCTGTGACAGTCGGTGCTCGGTGATGGATGTCGGTTTTCCGTAGTCCTTGCAGTGTTTTTTTTCTTAAAACAAGTTGAGCAGCGGCTCCTGTTTGTGCTGGCTGCTGTTCGGGTGCTTACAAACTGCACAGGGCCCTGCTTTCTCCTTCGGACGCGCAGAGCGCGTCGCAGGAGCCGCTGCCCTTGCGCTAACGCAGCGCCGCGGGGCCTGCGCGGGTGCGCGGCGCGACCGGGCCGCTCCGATGAGGCCTCCCCTCGCAGAGGCAGGCGCCGCGACCCCGCCGTTGGGTAACGGCAGCGCTCGGCACGGGCGCTCCGGGCGAACAGATGTGGACGGTTAATTCTGCTGCCCTGGCCGAGCGATTAAGGGAATTAAACGTGGCCCAGTCCATTATGCTGAGTGTCCTTACACCCACTCCCGCTCAGGGGCAAAGCGCTGCTTCAAGTGAAGAGCTTTCGAAAAGCAGAGCGCAACACAGTCATGATCAATCACGGATGTGACATCCACCCCCTGCGCCTAAGCAAATGCCTTCCTGAACGCGAGATGCCTTTGCTGTGACTGATGAAGCCGACCATTCAAAAAAAAATAGCATGAGACACCCCTTTGAGTTGTGCTTTGTGATTAGACTTCATGAAAATTGGATCTATAAAAGAGGGCTGGGGTAGCAAATGCACGCAGAAATTACAGTCTGTATTCTCTACAGTGTTGGGATATATTTCGTTACTGTTTTTAAAGAGTGTCGCTCTATGCTCTTCTATCAGGTTTTGCCCTAGGGTGATGGTTTAGAATTTTTAATTTAACTTTGTCTGTCATGACAAATGTAGAGAACTAGACAGCTGGGAAATTGCAGGAGTAGGTTTAAAAGGGAATTATCGAGTCCCTCGACTCCGGTGGATTTAGCACACCAAATCTTACAAGAACGCTATTGATTCGAGTTGCAGAAGCAACAGCACAGTCTTATTTTCAAATATGGCCATGCTAATCATTACCGTTTTTTCATAATTAAAAGGACCATCGTGTTCCAGAATTGCTTTCTTGTAGTACTAATACAAACTTGAAGTAGGACTACAGCCTTAAACTTGAAGCTCCAGCTTCAATATTCTGAAAAGAAGAAAAGCTTGGACTTTCCAAAGCACAGTATGTAAAAAGTTAAAGGTTACCAGGAGCTTGATGAGGTTTTTCAAGCCCTGAAATGCTGTTAGTCAAACCTTAACTTCAGTAGCTGAATTGCTTCCTTAAACGTATGTCCTAATACTGTTTACTGGGAGAGAAAAATCAACATGCAATGCTAAAAATTAGATGAAAGGGAGGAGAAGGTGCAAGTGGGTGGTGGGAAGGCCAGAAGCAAGGCCCTGTAAAGTCGCTGCCATCTCAGGGGAGGCCCTGCGCTGTTCCTCTCCTGCTCTGTCCTGGCACATACCTTGTCTGTAAAGACAAAAGTTTACCTTCTGTCTTGGCTTCAGACAGGCAGGCATTTAAGAAATGTGATGGTTCAAGAAAAGCACAGTGGCCTTCCTGACTTAAACCCCAAATCCGTGAAGCTGGAAAATTTCGTTAGTTCTTTACCCTCCCCTTCGAAGCCTCCTGCCAGGTGCGAGGGCAAGCAAAGATCTATATTCTGTGTTCGTGGCAGCCCGTGTTCCTCGCGCAGAACAGTCCGAGTCCAGCCCGGTGCCTTTGTGAGGCGAGAGCAGCAGCACCAAAAACAGCAGCCTCCCGTTCCGAGGGGCTGCTCCGTGCCAGGCGCCTCCTCCCGCAGTGCTGGAATGGGCTGTAAGGGGCAACGCGAAGCGAGTGCCGCCCGGCAAACGCTGCGGGTAGCGGTGTCGGCGGGAGCGTTTCACAAGAACTCCCAGTTTAGGCTGCAGCTCGCTAGGGAGATACGGGCAAGTGTGTTTTCAAGTGTTGAAACGCCAGACTGGCTTGATTTTTATGATCCTATGACTGAATGCCATTAATATTTTTAAGTTAATTTCAGGCAAGCTCCTTAGCATTCTGTAATAGTAGGAATTAAGGTTAGTACCTGTTCTGTTTTCTTCTGAACACAGGTGTTCTGCACGTAGTTGCTTTCGTCTCTGTTGTGTGTAAACAAAATGAAAGCTCTTTCTGCTGAGAACAAAACATCAGTTTTTGAAAGTTCAAGTACTTAATCTTCTATGATTTTTTTCTTTACTTGAGCAGAAAATATATTACAGCATTAAAAAAACCCAATAAAATAGAACTTTGCCTCCTCATCCCCTTTTTTATGTTTTGCTATGGAGTATTGCCTGCCAAACGTCTTTTTGCAAGCCTCTAAACCATTTTGATTTATTTACAGTATGTCTGTGCCTAGTGTTGCACTCCTATGGTGTTGCGGTCGTGAGGCCCAGATAACAAGTCCCCTTGTTGTCAGCGTGCCAGAGAGGCGGTTTTGTCTTGCCCTTGAGGGTACAGATTGCTTTTCTGGTTAATTGTTGGATCAGAACCGCTTCGGAACTGAACCGTACCTGAAACGGGCTCCTGCGGTTGTGCTGCAATGTGCTAGGGTTCTTGCTGGCCTGGGCTCCTGGGTGCTTCTGCACGATCCACAGGAGCACATCTCTTCTTGCTTGACCTTTCAGCCTCCTCTTTGCAGGAAAAACTAGTAGGGGGAAGATAGAATTAAGTAATGGTGAAGGGACATGCAGTGGGCAAGTCTTCTCTGGTCTTTTTATAAATCCTCAGATTTAAAAAATGAGTCATCTCTACACTTCTCCCTCCCTTTGCTGTAGCAGTGGCTGGAACAAACCCGATTAGCCCTGGGCTTTCCTGCCAAGGAGAGTGGGGCACAACTGCTGCGGGCTCGGTGCAGGGAAGAGCTCTACAGGTTTTCCCTGTCCTTGTGCTTATTCCTATTGGAGCCAGCTGAGCGTGCTGCATCCCATGCTGTCTGTGGCCGTGGTGCTGATAAAATAAACCTGGGATGGGGCATGGATTCTTCTGTCTTTCCTGCCATCTACATGGGGGATAGGGAGATAGGGAAAAGAAGTCCTTGAAATGAGGGATTTTTTTTTCTTTTTTTTTCTTTTTTTCTTTTTAATGAGTAAAACAAGATGGAATTATCTTCCTGTCCTGTTGTTATGCTGGCTCCAGGTAGTGTTCTTGGATCTTTTTTTGGTTGATAAGAGAATGATCCAGTAAGTCAGACAGTGACCTAACAGTGTACCGGCCTCCGCGTTTGTCTGTCCTCTCTGGGAAGGAGGTAAAACCGTATTTTAAAATTAGCCCAGAAAGATGGAAATAGTAGGAGAGGGGAGTTTATTTACATTTGTATGTATATATATGTTTATATATATTTATATGCACACATATTTTACTTCTGATAGCATGAGTTGTCATGGAAAAGATGGAAAGTTGCTGTTATAAATTCTTATTTTTTTTACTTTAGTCATCAGGTTTTTCTGGTTTCCTAGCAATTTCACATTGAATTACAAAGGTCTGGGCTACAAGGATAGTCTTTCCTAACTTTACTTGCTGGCTTTTGCCATATTATCGTTACTGTGTGCTATTAATCTTGTAATCATTGCACTTCTGGTGGTATGCTGTTTGATTTATATCCTGCAGTATGTTGGAGAGAGTGATGGAGAGAAAGACAAAATGCAAAGTTATTAATGTAGGAACAAGATGAAAGAAGTTCTTCTGGAGCAAATGCTACAGTGGCAAGTAGCTCTTCATTTTGTCATCCCGAGTCAAACGCAAGGTAGAAATAGCTGGGATACTTCTTGTCTAATAAACTAAACCATGAAACCAAGGTGGGTCTATTCATCCACTGCAAAGGATCCTCTTTGCTGGTTATTGTTACTGTACTGGGAAAAAGGAGGAAAAAGAAAAGAGAAAATGTTTCATTTTTTCACTGCTGTCATCACTCATCCTAATGAGGACACAAAAGGTTAACTCTGCTAGGAGCAGGATGCTTTCATGTCCTCTGAAACCCACCTGCTCACTTCTTAATGAGAACGTAAGGTTTGGAGATGCTGTGATCCTGTTAGGTTATTTTTGAAATACTTTGCACAAGAAATAACTGTCAGTTGCCTATTTCTTAACTGTGACTTTTTAGGTTTGGACGTCCCCGGATAAGCTCTTGAAATAAGCATTGGAATCTTTTATTCCGACTGATACAGACTTTGCCGAGTGTTGAACAAATCACCTATATCTGTCTTGGAGATTTATAGGTAGCATTTGACACAAACATATTTCAGCATCTACACATATCGTATGCAATATGTATGTATATGTAAATAAAAATCCAGATCAGGTTTGAATTTAGAAAAGGTCTGTCAAAGTCTATGAGCTTTGTGAGAATATTGGTAAGAAGAAAGGATTTTTTTCTTAAGTTATTTTTGACTTACCTAACCAATAAACTTCTCCTGTTTTCTTTTCCCGAGCTTATGTATATGCCTTGGAGTTGTGGTGTCACTGCTGTGCTATGCTTTACAACTAGGTTGTAAAGGGGAGCCTGAAATTTTGAAGGTGAGAGGAGATGAATTTCTTTCTGAGACCAAGAGCTGCTGGTTAATTGAGAGAGACTTTTTTCCCCCCTTGGTTTGTTGTAGCATAACATGTGCCATATTTCATACTGTGCTACAAGTGCAGCTGATTTGTTTCTCTACTTACTCATAGTGCCGAGTGTTGTTAGGTATTTAAACCAAAAAATACATCTCTAAAATGCAGTAGTTGCACCCTACATGAAATGTGATAAAAATTGAAGTGAGTGTTACCGCTTAGTTGATGGTAGCTTGAGCAAAACGGCCGAGACGAAGCATCAACTCAGAGGCTCCACTGGTGATCGTAGAGCTTGGGCTTCCAGCTTGCTCGGGTCTGTTCTGGAAATATCTGCACAGTGTGTTTTGTTTTGCTCCTGTGTTTCCTCTTCCCTTTATTGTTCATACAAATTTTACTGCTGCTAAAAGTGTGCATGGAGGGAGGAGAATCATTTGGACCCTCCTAGGGGTCCAAATGACTTCCATATGCTTTTCTGCTAACAGTCATGCATAATGCCAGGCGTGTTTTGTTTACTGTATTGTAAAATATCCCTTAATTCTGACCATCACTTAAATATTCATTTCATTTTTTTTATTTCCTTGCAATTCCGTGTAGTACCATCTAACAATAGTGCCCTAGATGAGGTATTGAGATTCAAATCAAAAGCAAGAGGTCACTGCCATTTTGTGAAGCCCAGATGGACTTAATTGACTCATCTTCTTAACAAATAAGTGATCAGCGCTGTACAATTGCAACTTCTCACATGTTTTGGGGTGCCAAGTCATGGCGTCAGTTTGTACTAATTGCAAAGCACTTGTGATTTGCAATTGTCAGTTGTGTCGCTGAGGACAGGATGAAGGCCCCTGACGCTGCCGAAAGCACGTGCTTTGGAAAGGCTTCTTGTGCAGTATGAGTGGTCACGGAGTCAACATCTATTACAAGAGACCATGATATGCATCTTAACTTTTTTAGGCTTCCTAGTTAGTGTATAAAAGAAGGCTCCTCTAAAACATAGCTTGAAGCTTAACTTACGTACCAGGAATTGCTGTTTTCTGGGGCCCCTCTGCTGACTACCTGAGGGCTCCACATAAGCTCTGCACAGGACAAGTCTCCTACTTTAAGCCCAGAGGACAGGTTAGTTGAATGCTTTGTTTGGAAAATAATTTCAAGAAGATTTGGTTTAGCTTTAGAGGTTTGTATCCTTATATTGTAGGTTAGGGCCATTGAGCCAGAGCAGCCGGCAGAACTGCTGACACACCGGTTCTGCTGAGCCGCAGTCCGTTGTCGAAAATTCATTATGGTCATCGGCCTGCTAATAGAAATTGCTCATAGAGCAAAGCAATTCTGAGTTAGAGGAACAGATGTAGGCTCATTAGTGTCAAGGAGTTCAAGCTGAGTGATGATTAGCCAATGGAAATAGAGAAGGATGTCTTAAAAATCCTTTTAATTCTTGCAATTGCCCATCGTTTATGCGGGCCAAATTTGCTTGATGATTAACAGTGCACCTGGGGCGAAGCAGATTGAAAACCTTGTGCAGGGAGCAAGAGGTGAGACTACCTGTTCCTGCAAGAGCCTGGGGTAGCCCTCTGTGAACAGGAGGGCAAGGGAACATGTGTGTTGCCCCTTCTGTCCTCAATTTAATTACCATGAGTAGGGAGGAGGGTTGGTGCTTTGTCTCCCCCAAGGTCCTCAAGCAGTTTTACCGACCCTTGAAAGTGCAGTAATCTCCCTGTACTTCTGCATTAATTGTGAATGTTATTTGAAGGGGCCTGAGGGCAAGAGGGAGGTAGGAAAGAGGACCCGTGTAGCAGGTTTTGTAGGTGTAGAAATTGTCCCTATGGTCATGGTTGTTATTCAGGGCATCTTTAGCCTCATCCCAGGTTCTTAACGTTTTTTTTGGCCCAAGAGCTCTTGCATCCCCTGCCGAGGGTCGGTGCCCTTGGGTAGTAGGTAGCCCTGAGCAGTCCCTTGGCAGTACCTTGGAGTGCCCTCACTGCGCGCCTCAGAGCGCTGCTCCCTCCCATACGTGACGTGTGGTGCTTCTGGCCTGCAGCTCTGCGCAGATGAAGTCAAAAGGGCATGGCGTAATGGCCGTACACATAATTTTTTTAGCCATTTAATTCTGTTTAAGCCAGGACGTGTTCTTTGAATCACAGAATGAAGAAACAAATGAAGATTCCTAATATTATTACAGCATATTCCCTCAGGTCATAATAAAAAGATTAGTGTTACATAAAGGCTTTCATCATAAAAATTCATATTCTGATGAAAAAGAGATTGTGATAATGACATGAAACTACTGGAAGATAGTGCAACACAATCAACTGTTACAGAAATTCAACATTTAACCTTCAACTTTTTCTTTCCTAGTACATATTGTTAGTCTAGTTTCACATAAATATTTCCTGTAGCTGACGGATAAGCTCAAATAAGATGTTTGATAATTATTCACAGAACAAAAATGCTTCAGTTTTCTAACACCAGCATGATTAGAACTTCTTCTCATCTGCCTTTTACCTATGGTTTAGCTGAAAGTGAAAGTTCCACAAGTCTGTTAGTTTATAGAAAGATTTAAGTATATTTTTTTTATTTTTTTTTTTAGAGCTTGTCAAATCCACAGCTGATTTGTTTTTCTTTTTTCTCTTGTAAGAGCTGATAACATCAATGACACCTAAGGAGAATTGGAACAGCATTTCTTGTGATTTAAGTGATAGTGCTAATATCTGTTCTTGCTAGGAACCGAAGAACTCTAAAAACACAGGTCTTAGCATACAAATAGAAAGAATACATTTCTGAGGCACTGTTTGGAAATACCTGGGAATTGTTTGAAATAATTGTTCTATAAAGATTCAGTATAGAACTACATATAGTGATATATATAAATGACTTAGATATTTTCTTTTTCTGGAAACAGTTAAATATTTTGAAACAGTAACTTTGCAATGCTTTCCTCTTGTAAAATGGAATGATTATCGTGGCGCGGGGGCTTCATGCAGATTAATGTGCTCTACTACCAGTCTTACTGCCTAATAATCTTGAGCGGTGCTCAGCTCAAGAGCTCCACAGCTTTAGCAAGTAGCGTTGAGATGTGTTTGGCTCTTGTATGCCACCTGGGAAGGCGCGTGGTGCGTTGCGTGGGGTTTGTGTCACCGGGCGCTCCCTTGCACACGGAAAGCTGATCACGGAGCGTCGTTTCTTGTGCATTCACTGGTTGACAAAGGGCTGAACACAGACATAGTCCAGCTTTGGTCATGCAGGTCTGCATAAAGGGAGGGGAATGGTAGGCTGGTCTTCCCTCCTGTGACTTGTATTGCCCTGCTCATGATGTACCGCGTTTCACTAAGATTTGTCTGGAGTGTGTGATGAAAGATCAGGCAGAGTCTGAGTCATCATGACTGGGAAGGAATAGGTGCTCCAGCTTTGTGAAGTGTCACCATATCCAGGTGACTAAAACTGCTCTCCGTGTGCTCGTGTTCCTGAATGAGAGGTACTGAAATCCAGACTGGATATGGAGAACTTAAATAAGAAACCGAGTGAATATCTACCTAGAGCTAGCAAACAGGAGGAGCTGAAGTGAACATTACATATTATATAGTTGTGATATAAGAAGAGACCTACTTGTTCCATCCTAAAACCCTTCATTAAGTACACGGTGAACAGCTTGGATGCTCTCATCAGCTCGTTGCTGCTTTCCTTAATTGAACAAAACTCTTGCTGCCGAGATCTGCTCATGAGAACAACATGATCAGATGCTGAGCTCCCACCTGCTCTGCTGTTTGATTATGTGTTTGAGATTAGTTTGGATGAAATATCCTAAAGAGCTAACCTCAAGTAGCTAAAATGAGCTCTGGTAAATAGGTTAAATCTGACAGTTTCTCCTATGTACAAAACTATTATTCAGTGTTCTAAGCATGCTAATAAAACCTTTGACCGGTGAAGAACGTAGAGTCTCTTCAGCTACTGAAATGAGAAATACATATGTATTAGAGTAGAAAAGTATGTAACTACATCTCATAAAGAGACTGATGTTACCTGTGGATATACAGGCTATAAGCTGAGGGTAGGGAATGATATAGTTATGGTATGTCTATTTGGAGCTTGCTGAAAATGGAAATTATGAAAATTCTTATTATTAGGAAATTGGAAAGTGAAATAATAGCATTTTTGTTGAAAAAATGCTGCAGATTACAACTGCAAGGTAGATAAATGTTCAAGATAGTTGTATAATAGTTTTTGTGTTTTTCTTTGAGGAAATGCTTGTCTTGTAGCACAGAGATAGGATAAGATCCTCCTCTCTGCTGAGCTAATATCCCTGTGTGTCTCTGTATGAATATCTATGTAAATATCTTCCCTTTTTGGTGATATTTCTGACAGAAAATACACCGTGCTTTATCCAGCCTTGTGTCCTTCTGTTGTCATCTACATGTCATCTTAGAAATGCTTGAGGTTTCCCTCTGGGAAACTGTCTATCCTGATCTGTGACATAAACAAGGGCACTTAGTCTAACATGGAGTTTGTGTGCAAGCTTAATCTTTAGTCTCCTTTGTAAATGTGGTGCAAACTAATTGTACGGTTCAGAAGGAGCCATTTGCTGGTCCTGAATAGAGCTGAGTGCAGGTGGTGAGGAACATTTTTGAATAAATAAAGCAGATCTTGATGATTTCAGCCCAACTCGTGAAGGCATCAGTCCTTTGGATTTAGTCCTCTGCTCTCCTCTTGGATATCTGCTGTAAGACTGTAACAGGAAGGATCTTGTGTAGGACAGACCAGTTTTAATATTTCCTATTTCAGCTTTTCAGGTAGGCAATGTGGAAAATGTTAAAGAAGAGGAATTATAGGGGCACTGGAGGAATTCTTGTAATAGGATTTTCTGACATGTGAGGAAGTATAAACCCATCATCTGCCAAGCATAACAAAGTCGGGAAATAAAGCTAGCTAGTAAGAAATTCTCTTGTTCTCTCCTATTTTTAATCACCTCTCAATTTTTCTTCTAGCCTTTCCAGTTTATACATTCCTAACTGTGAAATAAAATAAAGAATAGCATTAACTGACAGTATTATTCTCACATGCTGAATACTATTTGGCTAATTAAATGAACAATTATCTATCACTGTATCTGTCAGATACACAAACCAGTAAGCCAAACAGTCATGTGTATGTGCAGTGCTCTAAAGCGTATTGCCAACATGCACATGAATTAGTTCAAAAATGTATGAACACACATATATTTTAAAGGCATTCTTGGAAAATAGTCTGACCAATTTTCTGTGTTAATTTTGACCCTTTTTTCCCTAAAGCAGAGAGCTCTATATACCATAGCTGAATGGCAGACATGCTGATCCCTGCCTGCCGTGTGCAGTGTGTGTGCTCTATGAGAAGGACTTTGCATGTGGCCATTGATGGGGATTTGTGATGGAAGAGGCGGTGTCACAAATAGGCTTCTTGTCACCTGTGTTTGGGCAAGTGTTAATAATCTTTTTGAATAACTGTCTTGTGGACACACAGGTCCGAGGTGTGAAACAGCCAAGGGTTTGACGCTCGGTCACGCCGGATTTCCTGAGCTCTCGCAGGGCTGCGTGCTCAGCTGCGTGCTCAGCTGCGGCTGCCAAGCGTGCGAGCCTGGGATGGCCAGACCTCAGACAGGCCGTGTAGAGCCTGGAGCTGCTGTACGCGCCTGGCGGGCTGCTGGCCGTGGTGAGGGGGCAGCGAACGGCAGCGTAGGGGGCCTTGGCGCTTGCTTTCTGGTAGGTTTTTCATGTAGATAGAGGCCGTCTTGCTGTGGCTCAAGGCAACTCATGCTTGGTTCGGATAGAGGTCAGTGCGGATGTCTTGAGCCCTGTGGGGCTGGAGAGAAGCTGTGTGATCACCTCCATGGGGTGCTGGCCCAGGGCCATGTCCTCTACCAGCTGCTGGGCACACGTGGTGGGAGCAGGTAGACCTGGGCACCGCCAGCTGGGCTGGAGATCCCTGAGGCGCTGTGGGCTTGGACAGGGCAATACGTGAAGCTTTACCTTAGTCATCATCTTCCTTCTTTGGCAACCTCGGGAACGGTTTCCTTCACCATTTTGTGGTTGCCAATTGTGGTGGGCTGCTGTTTCATTAATAATAATAATAATAATAAACCTGTTCTTGGTGGAAGAGCTTAAGTTTTAG
The DNA here is from genome assembly GCF_059628265.1 of Tinamus guttatus. Lineage (NCBI taxonomy): Eukaryota > Metazoa > Chordata > Aves > Tinamiformes > Tinamidae > Tinamus > Tinamus guttatus. The sequence goes on from NW_028288689.1 coordinate 4,347,796, forward strand.
GTGGCTTATAAATCCTGTTGCAGTTCTAGAATTCCATCCACGTTGTCAGATCAAAGCACTTAAATTTCACCAAGGTTCCTCATCCCAGGCATGCTCCCTGGGACCTAGTTTTGGAAAGTCTTTTCACTGAAGAGGGGCAGTGATTCCTACTGTTGGTTTTTACATATCTGCATTTAAATTTCAGACAGTATTTCTAGTTCAGTGTTAATCTTGGTACTAACTAAAATGAAAAATTCTTGTTCTAATATATTTGAGAAATTCTTTCTCAAAGTGAAGGAAGTGAAGGAAACACTTCCTTCAAGAAATAGCATTTATTTAATATTTAATGCTTACAGCTTCTAAGCACTTGTTTGGAAATTGATTATTCTTTTTTCTTGTTTATGAGTCCAAGACTGGTCTATGTGCTCTTCCTTATATTAGCATTGTTCCTACAGATTTGAGATTTGTTTCATGTAAGTTTTACCCGGAATGCACCCTTAACTCCAATAAACTTTAAAAAATGATTTGCTTACATTTTGCTCTTCACTAAAATGTCATTTTTTTATACAAGAGTAATAAGGGTAATTGTTCCTTTAAGTAGTATTTCCAAGATAGGCATACAAAAAGTTAATTATTCTCAAACTGTTTCACATCGGTGCCGAAATAGAGAGCAATAGTGGGATAAATTATAAATCGAAGCAAGGTGGTAGCCCGATTCCAGGTGCTGCGCGCCGCTAAGCTGAGCTGTGGTGCTGAGCTGGCCCGTGCTCAGCAGCTCTCGCGCTTTGGGAAGTGCCCGCGGGGAGATCTGCTGGGGACCAGGCCGCTCGAGTGCGGGGCGACCCACAGCCTGTGCAGGCGCAGAAATCTGCTCCGCGAAAGCCAGAAGCTGGATACGGATCGTCAAGATCATGTGGCTTATTGTGAAGAGACCAAATTACCCTTGAAAGCCTTTCAGAGCAAACTGCAAATGAACCAGAAAAAGATTGTACAATATTTTGAAAAAACTGTCAGTGAGAAATAGAGAGCAAGAGATGCAGGTTAGGTGTATAGCAGCTATGCTGATAAATACCTTTAGCAGGGGTAGCTAAATAAATTTAGCTCTAACTCATTGCATATCTGTCTGTATTGCAGCTGAGGTAATTTCTGTGATAGCATCCGGAGGATGTGCACTGAGGGGCTCTGAAGGAGAAAGATTTGAAAACGTAGCGTTTCAGCAGTTAACACGAAGAACAGGCTGAAAGAACACGGCGGTCTTGGGCTGGTTGGGTTTCTCCTGTCTGTGTCACGAGTTCCTCTTCTTTCTCTCTCCCATCTGGACTTGTGTAAGAGCTCCCCAGAAATACACAATACCTCTTCCTATGAGCATCATCTTTTAGGGAAAATTCTGGTCATAATGATGTGCAAGACAGGAAATGCTTTACTTGTACCTTATTCAGCTTTTAACATGTATTTTTAGCAAATTCTTTCTTTGCCTAAGTGACAGTATAACTACATACAATGTTATCTCAGCATAAACCATTGCTAAATTAGACTATAAAACTATGAAAATGTAATCATTCATTATCTATTGCAATTCAAGCTCTTAATAAAGATAAATAGTGTGATGTGGCATTCAGTAATATCCCAGGTTCTCTGGTTTTATTCAAGTTGCTTCATAAAATGGGTGGGAATAAATAGACTTACTAGCAGAAAGCATTTACTGTCAGATTGCCTATATCTGTGTTACCTTATTGATGGTGATCATATGCATTAGTGTAGCTGTAGCAGAGGGATTTCTAGGTTGTTTAACTCTCAATTTTCTGAGATGCATCATTCATGTTTAAGAACAGATCATGATGGTAATATTGTTACTATCTGCTTCCTCCTCGTGTGCGCTTTTCAACTGTTACATTAAGTCTGTGAGCGGTGATTTTAGCATGGAAGCACTGGTATGGCACCTGGAAATAAGCTGTGATTGATGGTTTCTAGTAATGTTCCTAATGCAAGAATTTGGGGGATTTTAGTATGTGAATTTTGTGAGTATTAGAAGCATGTGAGTGTTAGAAACTTGAAAGTTTATTCTTACTCAGCTTGTGCTGTTGCCATCTTAGTGTTTGACTGAAGCTCTAATTTTGCTGTGGAAATATGCAGACAAAAACTCTTACTAGTGTAGGTAATGTTAAAGACCCGTGTTCCTTAATTCTTTTATTTCTTCTTTTTTTTTCTTCCCCTTTTCAGCTCATTTGAAGTCTTTTGGTTAGGAGAGCATCATGTGAAGCGTTTGCTGAATCCTCTGCCTTTCATCCTTGCTGAGGAAGGCTGGATTTGTAGTTAAATTTTGGGGCACTGGTATGGATGATTTCTGTTCTCTTGGGCAATTCTGAGCTACTTGAATTATAATAATATATTGCAGTTGAAAAATGTACATGTAGTTGACAAAAAATGTTTTAAAAGTGAGCGTGGCCATTTCTAAGTACTACTCAGTGCTGTGTGTTAATACAAGACTATTGACATCTGTTAATGAGATAGCAAAGAAACAAATGAGGTAAATGAGTATAAAAAGATTATGATAGAGATGTTTATCTGAAAGATGCAGTAATATGCACATGTTCCCCCTCCCCCACAAGAACAGAATGTTTTTCCTGATGACATAAGATAAATAACCTGATTTCATTGTGATCAGAGATTAAGCATCCCTCTATTTCCCTGTAACAGCAGTGTGCCAAACTCTGCTCTGACAGCATATCAGGAACTACTGTGCTGCTGATTTCTTATTTAGTTATTTATTTTTCAAAACTTATTTTAACATGAGTAACGTTACATTTGTCATGGTCCGTGTTCATGTAGACCTTTTGGATATTCTGCATGAAAGAATGCAAGTAGTTGAGTCTTTCCCAAAGTAGGTTGACGTCACTAAAGCTTCTGGTTTATGTATTCCCCTGGAATCAGTACATGTGCATTAATTAATGCGACTGTTAAAGACATGAAACAGAAATTATGTTTTCAAGTGATTTTTATGTTCCTAGGGTTTCACTGCGGTGCTCTTCACACAAACCTTGCTGCAAGCAGTGAGGTAGCGTGTAGTAGTCTTTTCCTTTCCATGTATTCCATCGGGTGATTCCTGTCCTTGGATATGAGAGGAGTGGAACCACATGAGCGGTCCTCAAAGGGGCTCGAGGCCCTTGGTGCTTGGCGGTGCCCCGTGCACAGCCCTCAGCCTTGTAATTTCACAATTTCACCTCGTAATAGGATCAAATGGGTAATTGCAGAGCGCGGAGGCCGCTGCTGTTGATTATAGGGGAGGAAGGGGCACCTCGGCAGTAATGAGGAGCCCGTGTTTGGGGTTCTTTGTTCCCACTCTCAACAGCGCTGGGTAATGAAAAGTTGTTTGTAATTATTACAATCAGTCAAATTAATCCAATATGGACAGCGTCATGCTAGTTTCTCTTTCCATACTTATTAGCACTTTCAGAGCAAGTGGAAGAGGGAGGCCGGGTGCCGGCAGCACATCTGTGCTAGCTGCAGCTTTGGAGTTTAAGCCAGTTGGGTTAGTTTTTTATAATTTTTGTGGATGTTGAATGTACCTGTGGCTGGGTTTCTGGCTTGGTAATGTGCGTGTGATGCTTGGGTGAGCTCTTGTCAGTGATGTGGTTTAACTGTGGCCTTTCAGCTCTAAATTACAGTTTTCCTGCCTTGCGCCTGTCTCTGAGTCAGGCACAATTGAAAGCGCCTCTTTGGACACTCTTTTCACTAGAGTGGTTGAAGCCTCCTAGCCAAGGAAATTAAGAATCCTGCAGCTGCATCTGTGTTGTGTCCGAAAAGAGGGGAAGGGAAAATGGCTTTGTCTCCCATGGACATGAGTACACATCTTTCACATCTTTCTGTAGCCTCATATCCTAATTCTTGTCACAAAGTCCAGCGCTTATGTATTAGCACTCGCAACTTTAACCATTATTGGCATCAACGTCCCATGGGGAGACTTGGAATGACTACAGGCTGAACGTGCGGTGTCAGTCCTGGGAAGGATACTGGGAGTCCTCCAAAAGACCATTTTATAAAGAAGTAAGCAATGCAGATGTAACTTGCAGTACGCATAGGTTTTTGGAAGGAGAGTCTCATTGAGCAAGCCTAACTTCAGTGTTTAAAACAGCTCAAAGTATCACCCAGCATTCCAGCTGGGCAAAAGTACCGCTGCGCCGTGTCAGTACAGCTGGTGTTGAAGGGATGGGGAGCTGGCCAACAGACACACGTGAAAAATAGTCATGTTAAGAGAACTATTCCCTAGGTGTTGTAAAGCAGCAAAGCAACATTGCATTATAACATCACAGCATTTTTCTGTACAGTGTGGGAAACATACTCTATCTTTACCTATGCAAACGCACATAGCAATGTACCACTATGTCAGTAATAGGTACCAAGAGAAACAGCAAATTATGTGCCATAGTTTAACATGAATTACTGGGCACAAAACACAGGTTAGGCTCGGATGAAATCTAACTGTTCTGGTGTACAGGAGGTCAGACTGCATGCGCTGGTGCTGCCCGGCGCCTTTGAGCTGCACCTTCACTAAGTTCCCTTGCAAAACAGTTTGACAGACTTCTCTGGAGAAGCTGTCATACCTCTTATGGGAAATTGCCTGTCCCTTCAAGTTAAGATTGAGGCTGTATTTTTAGATCCCTCCAAAATGTGTTTTCCCGCATGCCAAATTTAGCCAAATTAAATTGTCAACATTTTTACTGGCATGATATTGTGCTAGTCTAGTGTGCTGGGAATGTTTTTTCATTTTGCTTTTAAGTTTGAGGCAAAATATGTATAAAAATACGAGGCTTCCCAGAATGAGATACATTTCTCATACAACTTCTGTGACTTGCAATGAAGATCTACTTGGGCCTAAAAAAGAAGTTTTATTTTTGGCACAGGAAACATTTTGGCTGTTTCTAGACATGAAAAGCAGGAAATTTTATTTCAAAATGTTTCAAGAGCAGATTGAGAGTTCACACAGGAACACTTGTCAGGCTGGTGACTTTACACTAATCACCTGTGAAGCGGGCACTAGCGTGACCCCAGGGTATGCTGTGACATGGGTGCGTGTTTGAGCACAAGTGTTACTGGAGGGGTGTTCCCAGGGACCGCAATTCCCACGTTACCTGCGGTGACAGCACAGGAGAGGTGGAGGATCCTTAGCTCTCTGCTAACGCTTCCCTGCCGTGCTGCGTTTGCTCCACAGCCCCTGCTGCCTCAGGACTGCATCGCCTGTTGTCCTGCACCCCCGTGTCACCACGGCGCGTGGGGCGTCACGCTGTCCTGGCAGGTCCGTCTCGGCCTCCCCAGGGCTCAGAGCGTTGGTACGCCCAGAAACGCTTCTCCTGCAGAGCGGAGGGGAAGAGTCTCTCTTCTCCCTGTTAAGGTTCCCTGGCGTCCTTGGTGCTTGTGATCCCTGACATTGCTCTGTGGTCGTCCTCGTGCAGGAAGTTGCCAGCTCCAGTGTCTCCTTTGAGAGGCCACAGTTTCTTCTGCAGCCAGGGCGATCCCTGAAGAAGGGTCCAGGCTTGGATGCCGGCTACAGTAGATGAAGGAAATCATCTCTTGAAACAATACAGGGAGTTTGACTATTGGGGTCTAGTCCTGGTTTAAACTCCTAGTGCTTCTTTTACCCATAGGTAACTTTATTGTTTTGCTTTCCAGCTCTGCTAAAATTTTCATTTGGTTTTTAAGCTAAGTCACAGTCCTCTTTCAACTGTTCTCCCCCAAAGTCTTAGCAATGCAGCAGATCCTCCCAGATCATACGTATGAGGTGCTGTTTGCAGTGGGGTAGGAAGAGGTACATCTTATTTCTCTTGAGAATTATTTTAGTCTTCGATATAAATAGATTTGCATGAGAATGAACTGAATTTGTATTACAACAGAACTAGTGTTGTTGTCAAAAGTATATACTTTAATATACGCAATTAAAAGCATTCTGCCCCTCTTCTGAACATTGCTGTAAATGTGTCCTGGCAATACATTAGGTTTTAATGGAATCATTTGAACAAATTACAGTTGATGATGAATTCTCATTCACAAAAACGAACACAAGCATCAGCCCTGCTGCGTTACCAGAACAAGGGGTCCCTGTGTCTCCTAGTCGAGCAGCCGAGCGGTGGTGACGGCTGCTGACAAGGAGCTCAAGGCCTCGGCCACCCTGAAGCTCTGTGTGCAGTAGTAGGACATGCTTTGTTTGCCATAGAACACATGGGCAGACAAGAAAAAGCACTAGAGGTTGTAAGACTGCCCGTGCAGGATGAGCATGATGTTCAGAGGTGTGGCGTGGAGCACATGGCCCCAGGGAGGCACAGCGGGAGAGCGCGGTACAGCCCTGAACCGGGCTCTGCAGGGCTCGCAGCGCGCTCGGGCCCAGCCGCACGGGTTGGGGTGCCGCCTCCCTTGGCACTGTCACCTGGGCTGCGGGTTAACACAGATAGGGAAGAACTTGTGTTTTCCTTCAAGACTGAGGAAGTGGGATATAGAAGTGTTGCACATGGTGATAACACTGGAGCAACCAGATTGAGACTAAATCTGCAGACGAGTTTATTGGGAGAAGGAGGCCAGGGGAATGTTTTCATTTATGCAGTGAAGTGGAGGAGAGAGAAAATCTTGGGAATAGGAGGATGTGGATGATGTGTTGGGGAGGAGCAGTTCATGTTACTTAGATAAACAGCGGCATGTCAGTACTGCCTGGGGTCCAGTGTGTAACGTGGCAGGTTTGTCTTGTGGAATAGGGTCTGGGTGCCTGGGAGGTATGTGAACCTCAGGGCCAAGCCAGGGGTTTGCAAGTCAGGTGTCCCAGAACATCTGAAGCATTCTTAGGTAATTAAGAAAGTCAGAAATAAAGCAGAAACAAACAAAACAGTGAGTCCCACCTAGAATTGCTGTGCTTATAGTTGCACTCAACGGAGGCCCAGCTATCTTCATCTTCTATTTGCACATTGAGGCTACTATGGAGAAATTAACCTGAGTTGCTGAATTACCACCACTAAATCAAAGTTTTAATAGGTTCTCAAAGAATTAGTACATCACACACTTCTCCACTGATTAAAGGCAGATGTTTAATTAGTATCAGTGGGAAACAATATTTAGACTTTATTGATATAGTACTTTTATTTTAACCTAAGGACTTAAAAATGGAATAATACCATTGCTGTGAAATATTATACCTCGTATTAGGCAATTTGCTGCTTTGTAGCAGGCTATGTTCTTAGTTACAGTGGCTTGATGGTCTCAAAGCAGTCTTGTCAAAATCAAAACCCCACCATTTGGATTTAAATTTTTGCTAGTTTATAGAGAAAATGGGACTCACTCCTCCTACTTTTAGAAATGTTTTTATGAAGGCTGGAAGAGTATTTTGTGCATGATTCCCTTTACAGAAAAGAAACAAACGTGCGGCTTTCCCCCCACGCCATGTGTCCACACCCTGCATTTTGGGGGCATGGCTTGGAAATGGCCATGGCCATATTGCACCTCAGTGTTTGGCTGTTCCAGGGATTAGGGCTGATGGAAAAACAGGCCCTGTGGCATTCCCTCAGGCACTGTGGCTGTGTGACGTGGAGGATGTGGCTCCAGCGGGTGTTACATCGGGCCCGTGTTAACCTTGGTCTCTGCGCGGAGGCAGTCGCGATTCCAGGCAGGTTGGAACGGGGGCGGAGGCAGGAGAGCCTGTGTTGGAGCAGAGGATTCCCAGGGCTGTGAGTTGCAGATGTAACCAAATAATAACATGTGCTGCTTGACAGTCATACAGTGTTGGAGAACATCGCTGCCTCCAGCCAGGCAGCAGTGATGAATCGTGCACAGATAAGAGTGGAGATGACCGAGATTGTCGGGCCCATTTCTTGCCGGAGGAGAGGATATCCCTTCCTATGGAGGAGTCATTGCCATCAGGTACTTGGCTAACGGCTTTGTACAGGCTCCCGTGATGGGAGCGCAGGAAGTCTGCCTTCCACCTAACCCCCTGCTGCAATATGCTTGCCAGTAAAACGTTTTCCTTAATCTCAAATGGAAATTTTCTTTTGCTGCAGATAGATTTCTTGCTGTTGCTACTTAGTAACTGCATGAGTATGAGCAAGACTTTTCCCTTCCTTTTTGCCTCTGCATGACCTGGAGTTGAAGATGTGCCATCTTGTCCCATCCCCTTCCTGTCCCACATCAAGTGCTCCTCCGGCTGCACAATCCACACGTGTCAGTCTGTCTCTATGCAGGTCAGGGTTTCTGCTCCCCCTCGTGCTGCTGCCCAGGTCCCTGCGTGGCTTCCCGCCTTGCCGGAGCTGCACCGGGCACAACTGCACCTGAGCAAAGGCAGGAGGACTATTTCAGAAGTCTGTTTTCTTGTTTATACATCCCTATATAAATATAAGTGTTTATTTAGAGAGCGAGGAGCAGCGTGATATTGTTGATTCATGTGCAGCTTGTGATTTGCCACAGCCAACAGCGTTTTCACTGCAGAATTACTTGTTTCTCATCTGTGTGTAGTCAAGTATTTTTGCATAAATGAAAAATCCTGCCGCTTTTCTCACTGCATGATTTTTTTGAAAAACATTTTGCCCATATGTCTAGCTGAGTTTTAATTTTAATGCTGTCCGGTAGCTCACTACCTTCTCATCCCTGTGTTGTTTCCAGATTTCAATATTCTAGACTTAGTTTCCCATGTAAGTGCTGGTTTCTAGATGAAGGTTATTAATTTGGCTGTTCCTCTAGCGCAGTACCTGGCTGGTACTTGCATTTTCTTAGGGCGTTGTTGTCCTTTCTGAGATGCAGAGCAAGGTCAGCTGCATCGCCTGCTGATTTAGGAGGACCTGGCTTCTTTGAGGATGGCAGTCTTGAACGCTGTGGGAGGAAAGGCCATGGCAGGGGTATTATTGGTAAAAGCTGTTGCAATAAATCACTGCAGAAGGATGAGCTAGGTTTGGGACGAGATGCACATCCTTATTGAATCAAATGCCTATTAGGTAGAAGTAAATCAAGAGCTGCTTTGCGATTTCCTCTGGATTTGACCATTAACAGATGGCTTCCGTGTTCTCCAGGAGATGTCAAAGAAGGGACATCGAGGAAGCAGAGCTGTGATTAGGCCTTTCCCAGCTCAGGGTTGCACTGCAAGGAGCTCCAGCGCTGCAGGAGTCGTTTGCACATAAGGTTAATGGCTTGCGAGTGGGTTCATCCCGCGCTGTCTGAGCAGTGTGCCCCTTTGTCCGTCCTCCTGCCTTGGGATTTGGTTCGGAGGCTGCGGAGAGTATGGGCCAGATTTTGAAGGTGGTATTGGCTGGATAACCCCTCTCTCAAAATGAGGATTTGAGGTTTTTTTCATGATAGACAAAGCATTTCACAGCTACATATAAGGATTAAAATCATATTAACTGCAGTACTGTAATGAACTTGCAAAAGGTGCTTAATCACAAGGTTTGATATTTATTTATTAATAAGATATGATTCATCTCCTGGTATTTTGTGCTCTAATTAAAGATTAAAAATCTGCAAAAGAATACAAGACTATAATAGTCTGCAATTGGCATAGCTCTGTAGCAGCTTGAAAAGCATTTTTAGCCGGCTCCTATCTTATAAATAAAGCCTTTGGCCGAGTGCGTTTATCCCACACTTTCCTGCGGTTTGGCCGGCAGTGTCGGTGCTCGTTTGGGGCTGGGTTTCCTGCTGCTGTCTCAGTGTCTTACGTGCAGTCCGGCGAGTTCCTTGGGAAAGCTCTTCAGTACCTCTGTGAGTCTTGGTCCAGCTCCAAGAGACTCAGCCCAGGAACACTTAATCGGAGGAGTTCCCCTGTGTTCCTAACAAATGGGCATTTTATTTTCTAGAAAAACGAGTAAATCCTTGCCCTGCCAAGGGAATAACTGGTGCGTCCGGCCTCCCTGGGCCTTACCGGGGGGTTCAGGGCGAAGCGGGGCCTGGCGCAGGCCGTGCGGCCTGCGGGGCCGCGGAGCTCGCGGCTGCGGCCTGTGGGGCTGCGGCGCCGCACCGGGCGACGGAGAAACCTGCTGTGCCCTTCCCCGAAAGGCTGTTCTGAACAGCAGAAACGTGACGCTTAGGCACTGCTGTATCCTAGCGTGATCTTCTGTGGAGATCCTTTTTTGCTAATAGATAAATAGTAAATTTTGCAGAGGAGGTCATCAGTCCTTGTAAGGGAGCTCTTTTTTTTTTAATGGACAAATGGGCAAAAGAGCAGGAAAATCTCTTTAATATAAAGACAGCAGTGTTTATCTTTCAGCCAACCAGCGAGCTTTTCTGCAGACATCATAACAAAAAGCCCTAATAACATTTTTAAAGCAGATTAGAAATAATCTTTCTGCATGACCTTCCCCAGGTGACCTCGCAGTTTGTTGTTTTTGAGTTGGGCACTGCATGATCAAAGCAATGTTTTGCTGCTTAATATGGTCCCCACGAACTAGCTTTGTGCCTTTATCTGTACTTCATCACCAGAGAGAGAAGTAAGACAGTGGAGTACGGTGTACAAAGTCTGGCTGCTTTGTGTAAAACACATTTGGAGAGCAATGTCACTCCGATAATGATATGCTCAATGACACTGCAGCAGGCAGAAGCAAAAGAGAAAAATACAATACCAAGAATCTTGAGCTTACTTTAATTTAATATGAACTCAATGTATAATTATTTAGCATGATTCCCTTGTTTACCAAGTAATTATAGCTTTAAAATCTGTTTGGGGTAGCATTTAGCCTCCCTCCGTCCAAGGGGATCATAATTTTGATGGAATATGTATTAGCCTGTTCTTGTGAGCAAAAGTAATTAAAAATATATCTTTATTATTCTCAGTATGATAGTAGCCTATAATAAATTTTGAAATGAGTTGTTCAAACAAAATATCCAAGTAATGTGCTTCTCCTCCTTTGCATATGGTGAATGAAGTGAAACCTGCTTCGTTTTACAAGGTTTTAATTGAATTAAGGGCTTCTGAAATGACAAGTAAAGCATGAGTGGTTTAGTTAGTATGGGTGGAAAAGGAGTCTTTACACCAAAATTTTCTATAGAGCGCTGCAAACATTAAAGTGGCCTTCAACAATGACTTGAGGATTAGAACTGTGGATATCAAGACTTAAAGGATTTTAATGGAATAATCTTTGTTTTGATTATTACAAGCCAGTACTCATATATTTGACCTTAGCTTCATCCCATCAAATAGCTTCTATTGTTCATCCCATTATAAAGAAAATGTCCGCAAATGAGTGCTTGAATGTTTGCTATTTTTTGCCTTATGCTTGTAGTGGCAATGGGAGATAAATACAGAAAAAAATAATTATTATTCAGACTTGGTAGTTCAAGCTTATTTCTCATGTACACACTTTCTAGATTTTAGTAGGTGAAGATTTATATTCTGAAGTGTTGGTCGCTGCTGAAGCATCTCTTTTCAGGCTTATGGTACGTGGGGTAGGCAAACCACAAAACCATTTAGTAGTGTTCTAACTCAAACCCAAAAAGTAGATGAAAAGACTGGGTAGATTCATAGTTGGAGCTCCTGTCATATATGCAATGTTTAAGCTTTTAAGCTTTCCTAGTGTTATTTTAAAGTAATATTTTTATTAAGCTCTTGGAAGTAAAATAGTTTATTATGCTACATATGCATATTGTTTATGTCCTTATAGAAATCTAAGATAAATTTAGTAATTAGTTGGGAAAAATCCATGAGGTCAGTAGCTGGCCATTGAAACTGGGTAAAAGTTCTAGACTTGAACTGCAATTATGGATTTTCTAAAGATGTTGAAGAAGGGGAGAGTGTGTAGTGTTGGTCATAAATTGCCAAATATTTTTTTAAATTCTCTGGTACTCACGGACTTTAAAAAAAGAATAGACATGACTAATGTAGTTATTATCTTTATGAAAATACTGTCTACAAAATAGTGGCATGCAGAAATATTTAATTGGACAGTGTTTTGTTGTATGAAGTATATACTGAATTGTATGCATTCCAGAAGCACTTTATTCAGTTCTTTTATACTGAGGAATCGAAAAAGGAATGCTGAAAAATTATTTCAGTTTCTTGTATATGTCTCAGATCAGGTAATATGTAAAGCTCTTGAAACAGGAGGACCAAAGTGGGGTATTGCCATTGTACGAAGCCTTCTCTTTTTCTTGCTCTTCTCCCAAGCGTGTGCTCAAATGCCAGGTGACTTATTGCTGCTTGTTTTGTGCCAGGACCCGTGAAACCACCGGAATGCTGGATACCTGCGGTGTTCTGCACAGCCTTGTGAGGTGTATGTGCAAAGGAAGGGGTTTTAGCTGCAATATGTTAGAACAGCTGAAATATAAACATGATCCAGTACCTTATTTGCTATTTATTTCGCGAACAAGATAAAGCAAGTTTGCCATTCTTAGGGTTAGTTCTGACCGTCGTTTTAAGAAGAGCCGCTTGTGTTTGGCCATTCAGTGGCTCTTCTGTTCCAAGCTGCCCGTAGCAGTGTGTGTCGCCCGCGGGTCGCACAGCCCTCACGATGGGTTGGCTTGAGCAGCGGAGCGCGGGGGTCAGTCTTTGTGCCCGGGGTCAAGCGGGTACGGAGGGAGCTCTTGGCAGAGAAGATACCTGGCACTGGGCTCCTCAAGGAGGGGACACTGGGCAGAGCAGCCCACGTCCCCCTTGGCCGCAGGAGCCAGCGGGGTGTCGGTCCAGCCCTCGGAAGGGCCAAGGGCTCCTGCTGCCTCGAGTGCCCCGCGGAGCCCTTGGCCCTGTCTGCGTGGCCGTTCGCTGCTTTCAGGGCTTTCTTGTTTGGCTTTTATTGCCCATCTGGAGGTGGTGGTGGGACAGAAAGGGCTTCCCCGGGAATGCTGGAGGAGGCCGTGAGCGTCATCATTGCTGGAGTGTGCGCGCTTTGTGTTTGCTTCTTGCAAATGTGGATGTCTACTTGCTACCTATTTTGATTATGCAGCACCCACAAAACAGAAGTTTTCTTTTTTTTTTTTTTTTTCTCCTCCTCATAATGATATTCAGGCTGCAAAGGGGCTGAAATATCAACCTCGTATCAGAAGACAAATTTACATTTCACTCCAAACACCATAATTTAATGAAGGTTTTATGCTGTTGTGGGTACTTAATTATGCTAGAGGCAGAGCTGAAATTTAATATTGTTCCACATGCAGGGAAGATTTAGTAGTAGCTTATTTGCAGAAGCCCTCTAAAAGACTATTGCATGCGTAGACTACTGTTGCTGTGTTTTAAAATGCATTGGAATAATCCAAACTTTCAGGAATAAGACTTCATTTTATTTGTTCAATAAAGATAACATATGTCTTGTTAATTTACTTGTTTTCAAGAAGCAAATATCTGGGTTAGCTGATCTCCAGTGGTGATCAGTGCAACCTTGCTGTCTTTAGTAGTTCCATCTTGAGCATCTGCAAGTGAACACATGTTACAGGGCAGGACTTGTTATGCTTTATGTGCTCCTCTTGTATGTGAAGCAAGACCACAACTGTAAACTTATTATAGGTCCCGCATGCTTCTATCTCCCATAAGATCAATTCTGTTGTACAGCAAAAATTGATGTTTTTCACTGTAACCAGTTGGGTTCCTCATGAGAACTGCCCGGCGCTATGTTGCAAAGTGCTTCCCGGGTTTGCAGACGCCGTGTTCCAAACCCGCCCTCCTCGCAGAGCCGGTCTCAGCCACCCGAGGCCCTCACCTCGGTGTCAGGGCTGATGCCCTCAGCGCAGAACCAAGCAGTGTGGGGGTGTGCGTGGGCCCCAGGCAAGCCCTGTGTTGGAAGGTGCTGCAAAGACACAGATCAAGCGTGCAGGACAGGAATATGGAAATGCAAACTGTAATTCCAGCCTCAGATGTATTCATTAGCAGTATTTTTTGTTGACATATGTGTTTTTCCATTGAGAATTCAGTGAAACAAAAATCAATGTGGGTAAGCTGTTTCTAAAAAGACTGTTAATTTAAAAAAAAAAAAATGGCCAATTGAGCTGCAGTGGAGAGAAGTGAGTATTTCAGTAGAGAGTTTCCGTTTTCCTTCTTCCTGAAAAAGTCTTTCCAACAAAATCTGCTGCCCTTTTTGGAGAGGGGAAAAATAATAAAAGCTATGATCTTATTTAAATGTGCCATAGTACTTTTTGTAGTAATAATTCCCTATAAAAGAAGATGTAAATCTGGAAGTTCCCTGGTAGTAGATGCCCTGGTTCTTGTCCTTGGCTGGAAGGATTTGGCTTAAGGGCTTCAGCTGGGCAACAGCTACTCGCGTTATAGACTGGTTGGAGGCTTTTTGCCCAGTTTGGGCTTTAAATGACTCTGCAGGTAACAGAATCTGTTCTGGTTTTATTGATGTTTATACAGGCAGAAAGTCATAAAGCAATTTAGAAGAAGTGCTAGATCTTTTTAGCTGTTTTGTGGATGTATTGCACAGGTGGGCAGAAGGCCTGTCCTAGGGGCTCTCCCCGGCTCCTCAAACACACTGGCTTTCTGCCCTCTCCCAGATGGAGAAGCAGGCAAGTTGTTCCGCTGGGTGTTTGGTGGTTGCTCCAGAACAGCAGTATATGCCATGTGCTTCAATTAAAAGACACCCTGTAACAAAATGCGCTAGTCCCAGACAGGCCAAGGGTATCGTCACCGTGTAGGAAGAGGGGTCAAGGCAGCGGGCAGCAGCGAGGGAAGCCTGCAGTGTCCTGGGCTGGTGTTGGAGCGGGTTTGCATGAGCAAGCGCGGAGAAATTGCAGGGATGGGGCTGATGTGAGGAGGAGGAGGAGGCGAGGGTGGCTTCATGGCATGCAGGAGCTTGACAAGTGATTTAATGCCTTTGCCGTAATAACCAAAAGACTTAAGAAAACAGCTTTGGCGGTTAATTCCTCCTTTGCCTTGAGACAGACAGAAGTGGTTTTTGGGCTTCCAGTGCGTTTTACTTGGAAACAAAAGAAATTAAAATCCAAGAGAGAATTAGCCTGGTATTCTTTTCTTTCCTATAAGGTATATCCCTTATGTAAACAGCTTAGTTGAGAAGCATGTTATATTGGAGTTGGGACTTCAAAAATTACACTGGAGAAGTGGCAAATCTCAGAAACAATATTACATGCAGGAGCTGTCTCGTAAATACTCATCTCAGCGCTCCAGACTCTGTCACAGCAGTTAAGCGTCTTGCCGAGCACAGCCCTGGCGAGTCCACGGAGCCGCCGCTGCGGGACGGAGGGGAGAGGGCAGCGCCGGCCGCTACCGCGCTGCTCCCGTGGAAGGATGGGGAAGAGAAAGGGAGTAGCTGGGTTGAAGGGGCCGACGCGGAGGACATGCTCATTGCTAGCCATGGGTCTCATCTACAAATCTGGGAAAATAGGGAAGTCGGAATAAAAATGGATAAGTTCTAACAGGTCACTAGAAAGGCAGGCACAAGTGCTGAGAGAGCACTTATTCTAAAGCTCTGAGTTTTAGTAATACTATGATTCAGATTGTTGGGGATTGCAGTATTTTTGTCTGATTTCCGCTTCTCCGAAGTTGTCTAATGCCCAAAAACAAACAACAGCATGCATTCATCACAAGTTTCGAGTTGTCGAGAAATGTATTTGAGCATTACTGCAAATGAAAACAGAAAATCAAACAGCAGCAAGATGTGTTTTCTTTTCTGTTTAGTGGAAGCAGAAGGAAAGATAATTTCGGCTCCATCTCCCCGAGCACAAGAGTAGGAAGCGCGATGGAGCGCGGTGAAGCCTGGTGGAAGTGGCATTTCTTAGTGCCACCTATTGCTGGAAAACAAGAACTCCACGGAGGGCCCTCGGCGCCGGGAAGCTAAGCGAGCAGAGCACGAAAATGAGTGGTAGCCGTTGGTGCTGGTTTAATTGCACCAAGGTGATCATAGCTATGTGTTTGGCTTTGGCTACGAATCGCACTGCATTTAAACGCTGAAGTTACTGTGGTCGAATCGGGGAGGTTATAGCCTGTTTCTGCTCCAGGAAACTAGTGACTTGCTGTATGTTACTGAGTGGCAGGAGCTACATGGGGTTAAACGGAGGAAGTCTGACTCCCTTTTTTTAGCTATTAACACTGAAGTTCATGTAGTGTGCTAGAAAATTCATCCTAATAGTCTTAAAGCTGTGTTTGATTTAGCACATAATTCTGGAGAAGTAACTTGAGGGGAAAACATTTTTTTAGTATCTATTCAAAAAATACTGAAAACAAAACAGCTAATGATAGTCCATCTTTGAAGAGAAACATGTATTTTAGCAATAAGCACCAGTTAAAAATCCAACTTCCTATCTGGATTTGAGCTACTAAAGCCATTTGGCATTCCCTCTGTCTTATCTTAAAGATTTTTATGGGAGTTGTGTCTGTGTGATTGAATCCTTTTAATAAGTCAGTTTAATATAGACAAAAAAAAATGTGTAGAAGTACGGTATTGGCTTGAAAGCAAGTTTGGAGTGTTGGATAGCGGTGCTGCCTCCTGACCTAAGGTTTCTGCTGAGTGTCGAGGTAGAGGCATCGATGTGCAGTGTATGTAAATGTAATGTACGTGGTAGGAACGATGCTTTGGATCAAAGAAGACTTGGTACAAAATAGAGGGAGAGTGGTATGGATGTGTCTTAATATTCACCAGATGTTTACTTCAGTAAGCATGAAAGTTGATCTCTCCACTTGCATTTTGAAGAGTAGCATTGATTTTTTTTTATGAAAGTCTTGCCTCATGCTGTTGGTAAGATTAATACAAGATCTGTAGCGACAGCTGTGATGAGTGTCCTGTTTTAATGGTTATTTTAAGGACTGCTGAAGTCCTCCCTGGCTCAGTGCGGCCGCTTACCTCTACCAGAGCAAGGCCCCACCCAAATACATTTTTGGCTTGTAGCCTCTAAAAGAAAGAAAATGTCTTCTCCACCTTGTTCTCCTCATGAAGGATCTAGATGGCCAGGCAAGAAAGTGAGAAGATAGTGGTTTGTGAGTCGTCGTCTCTTTCTCAGGTCCAGGTCAGTGTCTCTGGAAGTTTGTTCTGCCTCAGATAATCTTTGCCTGGAGCCGTCCTGCCTGGAGACCGACGGGATAGACCTGCTGAGCTCCCAGACAGCCAAGGGGGCTGCCAAGCTGACGTCAATGAAGGGAAGCCGCTATCCGGGCTATGAGAGTCTGGAGCTTTGGAGGAGGTTTGGGAAGAAGCTGTTCATGTTAGCAGACATGGTCTGGACAAATCTGACTTGAGAGCCCTAGTTAAGCTTTGGACTGAAATCCAATCTGGCCAAATCAAAGAAAGCTGTCTTTTTTTGTGTGTGTGTGTGTGTGTTTTTTTTTTTTTTTTTTCTTCCTCTCCCTTCCCCTTTCTTGTCACCCTTAAAATGAGGTCTGGTTTCCTTTTTTTCACAGTTGCTTCTCAGATCTGGATTTCAGAGGTCACTTCGATTTGTTCCTTGCTCCACAGATTCAGGATGTACCTTCTCCAGAACCCCTGTTAACATCCTTTTGTTCTTCAGTGTATTTGTGGTTCAGCCCTCTGTCTTTCTCATCCTGAGTGCTGCAACGTTCAGGAGCAGCATAGAGCATTCGGCAACTCTGTTTATGATCCAGAGAGGAGGAGCATTGTAGCTGCCTGGTTAGTTGCTCTGCATGGTGGTGCTGAATGACCTCTGCACAATCTCCATGCTGAATCTCTTCGGCAGTCCCTGCTGTCACACCTCTGTCATAGGAAGACCTCATAGGAAGAGGTCACCCACCCGCTTGCTCTGTGCTCAGCTGCTGTTCCTTAGCTCTGGTCCACGCACTTTGTCCTCCTCTTCATGCACCTGCACATCTTCTAGCCACCAAAGAGCATTTGCAGCACTTGAGCAGAGCCAGCAATGCTTTAATCCTTCATACACGTTCCCCTCTGCAGTGTCCTTAGCATTTTGCCCAATGTGGATTATGCTGATTTAAACAAACTTCTGTTTGCCCCTTCCCCAATGTGTACCTGTAAGGTTGAGCATATTTAGATTATGATCTGATACCCTGGCAAAGATCAGGGTATTATAAAATATTTCGCGGAAGATGCTGTAAAAATGACTAACATGCAAGTTGCATCGATAGTGCTAATGGCAAACTCCTAGTTTAGTGGCAACTTTGTTATAGCTCAGAAAAGGACAGAAGATATAGAGCAAGGAAAGCACTTTTCAACATTTAAATTCAGGAGTGTGTCTGTGTAGGAGTGTGTACACCCTATTCTGATTGAGTTTCAGATTTTTACTATGTTTGAAAAAATGTAAAAGAAGAGACGCCTGAAATCATGCCTTTTGGGTAAGAAATGGGACCAGCAGGTGGCACTTGAGCTTGAAAATGAGAATGGTGTTGAAAGCTACACCGAGAATACCTTTAAATTGCGTAGAATATTAAAATAAATAGTTTATGAAAATTAACCTAGGCAAGTGGCGTTTCCATTATGATTGGATGCTTTATTTGTCTTCTGCAAACTGTAAATCTGTGGCCAAATGGCATTGCGTGGAGGAGTTGGGGAATTGAAGGAGAAATTGTTCTGATTACATCCTCAAGTATGACCTTATTGAAAGGGATTACAGTTTTGTTGTGACCTGTCATGTAAACTTGAATGTAATAGCATCCGTTAAGGCCTCCCTTTAAACTCTTTCTTCCCCAGAGTGGATGCTTGTGAGTTCGTTTTAGTTGTGATGTGATTTATTGGTCTAATTAAAAAGAAACTGAAATTGGAGAACACTGCAACTTATTAATTGATTTTTGCCAATGATGATGTAAATGACTTAACACCAAATAGTAATCTCTTCCCCTTTCAATCAGTGCTGATTCTGTTATCTCGTAATACAATATCAACATATGATTATATCCGCCATTAATGCACTTAACAGTAAATGACAGATGCTGTTAAGATAGGAAGGGCCTTGTGCTTTTCCCCTTGCCCTGGTGTAAATCAGAGCTCACTGCCTTGAATGGAAGAGCTGCTCTTGTGTAAGGACTCTACTGGTGGAAATGAAGCAAGTCAGGCCTGATATGTGGTGATGTACCAAATTACATTACAGGATATTTAAATTCTGTCTCCCACAGTGAACAGCAGGGCACCATTTTTATCCATCCTGTTGAATGCGGAATCACTTCTGCATTTATTAATTGAGCCTGAACAGCGCGCACTTGGTGTTTGCTCTTCCTGGTTGCTCGGCAGACAGGATATGTTGAGACACCTGCTCATCCTTGTAAGGCGAGCAGCAAACCCACCAAAATGCTTCCTGAAAACAAACTATTCCATGATTAGTGGAACTAATGAAGCTTCTCTGCCTGCAGATTTGTGTCCTTCGTCCTTGGTCCCCTCAGTGACCCTCCTACCACTTTGCTCAGTGGGATGATTGCCATCCTTGTGATGATGCTGCCTGCTCAGTAGTCTACAGATTACACAGGTAGTAAGCACAGATCAGGAAGGTGTTTAACCCCTTTTTGGTTTAGAAGGCATGTATGAAACTTTCTTTAATCAAATTTTAGATCTTGCCTTAAGTAAACCTTTAAGTATACCAAAAACAGGAAGAAGAGTTCTGAGTATCTTCAGCTCTGAAGAAAAAAAAATGCAGCCAGATCACAGAATTGCAATGATACTGAGCTGTTGAATAACCATACAATTGTTGAGGTTATAAAGCATCTCTAGAGATGATCCAGTCTGAACCGCTGCTAAAAGCAGGGTCACCTTGAGCAGGTTGCTCAGGAATGTACCCAGTGAGGAGTCTCTCCAAGGATGGAGACTTGGCCACCTCCATGGCCAGCCATGGCTGGGTGAGACACCTGGCAGGGATTGATGTCCACAGAGCACGGATGATGAGCCATTCTGTGTGTAAAGCTTTGTACGTGGTATCTTTTACAGCAGTGGTATTTATTTTAGATGATTATGAACATCTAGCTGCAGCCCATGATATTCTTTTGTAAGCCAAGTATTTTTCAAAAGGTCTTTGGAAATTCTCTACTCTGAAATGTAGATAATAGTTACCTTTTCTGTAGGTTTGTTACCTAAAAGTTAACTTGTCTCCATGCATATACACACCTCTAAGGTTGCTGTTAATGTAAAGGGAAAAGTGTTCAAACTTCTCATCTATTATTAAGTTTAGCAAAGCAAGGAGTGATCCGTGTCCTTTTAAGCTCTACTTTTACCATTGGCTATGTATAGATTCACTGTCTTAGCTTTTAATACTTGAAAATCCTATTTAAGTGTATTTATGCTCACTTAGGGTGCTCTCTGCTGTTCAGCATCCAAAATCTTACGCTCTCGATTCTTGCCTCTAAGCTCCTCTGTTCTCTTGACTCTTTTCTATGTTTTGTGAATTAAATCATGCCTACTTTTGTCTATTGATATGTATTTATTGTCTTCAAGCTCTAAACTTGTTGAGTTTGCTCACTGAGTTGAACTGTACTGCACTGGTCAAGGTGGCTCTATGCTTAGCACCAAATCTTACGGTGTATATCAAGATGATTTGTCTGTCGAAAAAAGAAAAAGGGAAAAAAAAAAAGAGGCTGTAATCTTTGTATCAGTTAGTGCATTAAAATGATGAGATTTTTAGGTACTATTAGGTGATAATAGGTACCATATAAATAATATGAGCAGAAAGTTAATATAAACAAATAAAATGCTGCCAATGAATCCTGGACTGGCAGAAAAACTTAAGCTGCCTCCGTAGGGACTAATGAACAAATGAAATGATTTCCATTAACGAGGGATTGCTGATAAGTCGTGTGCATGTTTTATTACAATGTTGGATCAAGGTCTTGGCTTAACTCCTAAGCTAAGGAGTTGAAAGGTGATAAAAGTAGCACGGACTAGAAATAATAAACTAAAAGAGAACTACTAAATCTGTCCTTAAATCACAGTTTGTAGAAATAAGTGATTTCACAGTTAATCTTTACATAAAAGGCAAATGGCAATGCTTGTCTAAATCTTCTGAATATTTGGGGCTGCTTAGTGGGAAACTATTTTTGAAGAACAGGCTGATATATATGCCTTATTTTTTATTGTTCTTTTTAATGGAACTGTGAAAGATCTCGCCATTTTTATTTTCATGGATGAGAGGTGATAGGACTTTAAAACAATATAATATATCATTAAAATATCTTATAGCTTAGATATAGTATATTTTACTTTGTGTATTTATGTACATCATTCTGTAGAGGTAATTAGCAAAAAAAAATGACCCAATAAAAAGATTTATGAATTTCTCTAAACTGCTTAATGAGGCCTAATATAAATCTGAATTTCAAATCGCGTTAGGGTTGTCGTATGCCCTAATTTCAAATGACAGCTCTGGCTTGCCTCTCAGTTGGCCTTTTATTTTGTGTTTATAAATTAACCAAGCATGTGGCTTTACGTCACTGTTTGTTAGAGTGGTGCTGCACTTGGAGATTGGGAAATTGTATTTATTTATTAAATTAATTATTTTATTTCTCTCTTTCCAGTAGTTAGGTTAGACCCCAGCTCACACTGCAGAGGTTTCAGAGTGAATTCAGGTTTTTGAAACGCGGCTGCCGGCAGGCGCAGGGGAGCAAACCTTGCTGGCTGCGTTTGCACCCTTGGTGCCACGCGCTGCTGCGCAGAGCCCGGCTGATGCTCATTAGCGGCCGTTGGGCGCTGCTCCCCAGCAGCTGCTGCTCGTGGAGGGGGATTACGCTGCCCTGGGTAGGGAATATATTAGCAGGGAAGCGCTTCCTGAAAAGGGATGGTGCTTGTAATGTCCTGTGAAACTGCCTGCTGCCTCCGTGCCAAAACCTGAAGGATGGGGAGTCGGCAGTGCGCAGAAGGCAGCGGGGAGGTTTCAAGGGTACGTGCTGCTGCATGCAGGGGCTCTCCATTCGGCAGCGCCAGCTTGTTTTTAGTGCTGTTAGTTTCTTGATTCGCTGCTCCATCTCTGTCCCGTGGCATTGGCGGGGCCAGCAGGGCTTGTCCCATCCATCGCTGTGGAGACGTCTGCTCTGGGCATGGCCAGCAGATCGTGGTGGGGGCCCCACGACCGACACGAACGCGTCCCCTCCTCCCGCCGGCGTTGTGGGCGCGCTGAGGTAAGCGGAGGCTGCTCTGTCCTGAGGTGAGCTGCGTCGCGTAAGAGGATTACCCGGCTCTCCTCCTGCCCACGCAGCGTGGTGCCCCTCGGGTGCTGCGGCGCGGGGCACTCGTGCTCTGCGCTCTTGTTCAGAAGGAAACCCTGTTTTCACCCTGAAGTTTCCTCCTCCTCTCCGTTTCACTTTATTGTGCACACTTGGCAACTCTCAGTGTCAAGTGATGTTAAATAGACTCTTACAAGAGAAGCTTGGCAAGAGAAGCCGGTCTCTGGGCGCGAACGGCAGCGGCTACGCTGCAGCGAGCTTGTCTGGGCCGGCTGAGCACCGGGCTGGCTGCTCCCTGCTGGCATGGAGCTGCCTCCACTAGCCAGAGCTGTGCTCTCCTAACAGGGTTTCACTGCTCCTGTCCTGGCCTTTGCTGATTGTTGTATTTGTAAGAAATTCTGTTTGTAGGTGGTAAACCTGGCAGCTGTACCTGCTCTCCAAAGCTCTCAAGCTTTCTTGTGGAATTAGCTCTACAAAATCACAGGACAAGGTTTGGTGGTGTAATTTCTTCTCTAGAGCTTCTTGGATTTTCCCTCTCAGGGTTTTCTCTTGGTAGTTTGGGATGTTGTGCTGATACTCCAAAACAGGACAGCAGCCAAGAGGTTGTTTGTCTTGGGGTTTGTAATCTATCCTGTTGCCTTCTAACTAGTTCCAGACTAAGGAGAAATATATGTGTAAATATATGTGTGTGTTTTCTGTGGTTCAGCTTCAGTTTGTATCTTCTGCTTGCTGTGAGTAATGCTGCTAGGGTTTTGTCATGATCTACTGCCAGAGATTCCCACTCTCGTTGACTTTGTTATGGACCTGAACACATAAATTGCTCCATTGATTGTTTAGAATATTCCATAGGAAAAAAGGATCTTTTTTAACCCAGAAGTTAGTGTAAAAATGTCCATTCTGACATGATAGAAATCCTCCATACTCGAGAAACCATTCATTTCTTTTTTTCTTCCTTTTCTATATCTTTCCTTTTGTTTTGTTCTGCAAGTGTAATGTATTGTAACACTTGTGTTCATAATTTCATGGCTGTTAAAAGCTTTTTTTATTATTATTCATTAGCAAAGGAGTCAATTAATTTCCATTTACTAATCTACCACTCATATCTTCTGGTAGCTAATAGGAAGACAAAAATTGTATCTTTCTTTTAAGTTTGGCCTAAAGCTCATAAACCTAATTTCCATTATATGTATTGATGTCAGGATGAGGAAAGGCGAGAGGAAAGTTTTCCTCTCATTTGTCAAGGGTGTTAGGTGTTGATCGATATCACTTTCCCTAATTGACATCTGTGTTAACCATCAAATGGAATATCCATTCCAGATGGCATCTGGTTTGTTGTAATGTTTGTATTTTATAAAGTGCTGGTTTATAGAGATTGCTTAAGGAGGGTAATTCTGCTACTGAGCATGGAGTTTGCACTGTGCCTTCCAAGTGAGCTGACAAAACTACTGCACTTAGAGCAGCGAGTAGGATCTGTTGACCCAGGCATCCACCACGGTCAAAACATGGACTATATTTAAGTGCCACTAGTCAAGCTGCTGAAAGCTAAAATCTACAGCTTGAATCCATCGTGGCCTCTATGCAAAGTTTCAGGAAGATATCGTCCTTCTCCTCAGGGTGCTCAGTTGATTCAGTGTTTTGCACAGATCTGCTCCCAGAGCGAGTCGCGGAGGTGTAGCCGAGTGTGCGGCGTTGCTTGGAAGATCCCGTCGTGGGGCGCAGGCTGCCTGCGGCACGCGGAGGCGCTGCTGGCAGCGCGACCTCTCCGCCGCGGTTTGGTGCCGATGCGGCCTGTCCTGTTGGCAGAACGCGGTCACGAACGGAGCGCAGCCATGGCAAGGGTCCCGCGGGATTCGGCGTGACCGCCGGTGTCTGTGGAACGGGATGCGGCGCAGCCGGGAAGTCTGTGCTTAGTCTTCACTTATTGCCTGCCTTAATTTAGAAAAATGTTTATCACTCCGAACTGCAGCTGAAAGCAACTGGAGCTGATCTATATCCCGGCTGTATAATGGTCCCTGCTATGCAGAGTGAGCACAGGATGCTCGGGGATGCGTTGCGCTCAGGCTTTGTGTGCCAAGATCCCGTGCAGTTAAATGGGAATAGTGGCCTCTTAGGTACTCTACCAATCCTGTCGTCGGGATTTGGAGGCATTGGAGGTTTGTAGGGCTGAGTCAGAGAGGCAGCTACCCAGCATAGGGCCAACACCTTCAAAAATGAGCAGCAAATGTTTCGGCGATGCTCAGTGGGCAAGTGCTTTGCATCCTGGAGATCCTCTTGCTAAAGACAGAAAATGGATGATTTACTAAAAGGCAGCCTATATACAGACTTGACTTAAATACAGATTGTAAATATTACCTTGCTTTTACAGTTCCCAGATTTTGTGTTTGTAGCTGTAAGAATATTCCGTTTCTGTCATTACTGCACATGTAATCTGTAACCCAGAAACAGGGCTATTAATTCCTCATAAACGAGGGCAAGAAATGCGATGGGAGAAAGCACGCCAGATGCTTTTAGTGTATGTTTATAGATAATGTCTCCAAAGTATTGGAGTTTTATTCTGTATGGACCAGGTACTGCATCGTATAGTAGGTTTATGGATTTTATGCCACTTATCCCAGTGGATTTGAAAATGATTTACAGGCTTTTCAAGTTGAATTAACGCTTTGGGTTCTGATGAGGTGCTTTGTTAGTGCTGTTCTTGGTGCTGTTGGTATGAACAGAAATATTAATGACCTCTAAAAAGAAGAGTGAGTGTAGTGTGAGGAGTATTTGTACATCTCGTAATACAAATAGACACCTACTTGAACGTTTGCATGCACCTCATTTTCACTAATATTGAGAAGTATTATGGACATGCGATGATGGCCTCCAAGATAGTGCATATTTGTCATGTGTTTTCAAGTGCATTCATAAATTTGAATCCAAGTTATTTGTTCAGATTTGGAATTAGCTCTTTGGTAGAATGGCAGGAACAAGCCATAGGCTTTCACTGCAGACATTGTTTTATTTTGTACTCATGTGCTGTCTCTCTTTTCTGTATCTGCTAATTATGAAATATTTTCAGATACAGATGAAAGTTTATTCTGTTGTCTCTTGGGTCTCTAAAGTGTGTAGGCTGGATCATAAAGAATTAATGGGATGACAGGGACTTTGGGGTTATCCACAATAAAATATAAACACAAAATCTTAATAGGAACTTAAACACACTTAATTTGCAACTTACCATTAACAACTTGATTTACATAAGAAAGTTCTAGCAGAGCCAAGATTTAACAATTAAGCTGGTGCATTAGTCTTTGCAGCATTGGCAGAGGCAGGTTGAAATCAAAAATCAAAACTGTATTTTTCTTTCGGAGTTTTTTTTGCTTTGGTTGGTTGTTTTTTTGCGTAACGTGGAAGACCCTATCTATAGATGTACTCAGGCACAGCTTTAGGAATAGTAATTTTTTGTCATTTCTGCCTAGCTTGAGGCATTTGGTCGCTGCGGAGCGTAAGCCCGTCAGGAGCAGGGCAGGAGGTATCGCCGGCCCTTCCGCGAAGGGGTGATGCCTTCCTCCCCGGTGCGGGGCCTAGGAAGTGTGTTCCGCTTTGAGCGGTATGAGGCATTAGGCTGCTGTATTTTGAGAATAATTATGTAGTGTCTGCTGAAATGAATTTTGGAGTGTATCGCAGTGTTTATTAATGCAATAGAAGCCTACTGGGAGCAAAAGCCGTTGTCGCGGAGGAAGTCAAAATGCTCCCTGTTTCGTGGGAGCCCCTCTGTGAACAGCCAGCTCCCCCAAAGGAGTTCAGAGCCCCTGTGCAGGATGGTCTTCCTTGGGGGTTAAAAGATGATCCTGTATATCCTCTTGCCATGTTTTTGCACAAATTTGACTAAAAGGCAGACTTGAGTTCTTAAAAATTACTTGTGTGTTTTCTTTCTTCGTATATTAACAGTGTTCATGTCTCAGTATAACCTAATGCTGCTTTTAAAAGTATTTCTATTCCAAATTGAAGTCACCAAAGCAGAGATATACAAGCATGGAAGGTGCAAGAAAATTAGCAGTTGTAGTAATGTAAATGGCAAACTTAGGAGACGAGCAGTATGTAACACAAGTGTCCAGCTTGCACTGAAGTGCAGGTTGGTGGGATGGCACCAAAGAGAGCAAGCGGTATGGCGTAAAATAAGGAGATGATGAAGCCTGTGGTTGCTGAACCTGTAACCAGGCTAGGCAAATTGTTTGTCAAAAACGTTTTTTTGAAGATAAGGGGAAAAAAAGAAAATGATCAGTTAGCACAGTCTGTGCTGTGACAGAGAAGTATTGATTCATAGTGCAAGGAACTAGTGGACTGCTGAAAGGTTAGAGCTTCAAATTAAACCTTCCATAGTAAAGATACCAGGTAGAAAAAGGTCTTGATCCAGAAGTTTTGAGGGCTGCTAGCCAAGATCGTTTTGCCTTTTCTTTCTGGGAGAAGAGAGTAGAAAAAGTAGCGCTAATGCCTTTCCACTGATTGGAATAGCGTGGAAGTTATATGTCCTACCAAACACATTGCTTAGTTTTCCCTCTACCTTTGGGGAAGGGAGGAGGGAGAACGAGAGGCATAACAAAAGGTGCTTCTAAAAGTTGTTTTTTGACAACCTAAGGAGCTAGTTTTTGTTGTTGTTTTGTCAGTTAAAACCTTTAAGAGATGAGTATCAAAGTACTTTTAAAGCCCATACTCATGACCAGTATTTTGCAGTTCATTTTTCTGAAAGTAATCTTTTTTTTTTTTTCTTCTCCTTCCTGACAGGTCCTCGTTGCTTTTCATCGCCCCCTGAATTAGGAAGCCTCTGTCACCCGGTGGGCTGAAGCCGGTGCCCGGGAGGGCGGCGGAGCCGAGCGCTGCTGACCCCGATTCAGTGAGTAGCTACAGCCGCGGCGTCGGCCTCGCTCCCTTGGGAGATGTGTTTATACATTGCTGACCGAGGGGCTTCCACCTACGTCTGAAAAATACCTTTCTAGATCTCGGCAGGAAAGTGTTTCTTTGTAGAGGAAAGCAATTTGTTCTAGCACTTGCCTTTAGAGAAATGTACTTCAGTCTCTTGCAGCCCAGTTGAATTGCCTGAGAATGTTTCACCAAGAGAAATACACCCCTTCCCTTACAACTTGGAGTTTAATTTGCTGGAGTTGCCCATCCTGACAAATTTGGTATCAAATGAAGATTCTAGGTTTTTATTGCTCCTAGTATGCCATTTTCCTTTGATCAAGTGGGCTTTTTATTCATAACTGCACACAATTAAAAACTCCTCGGTTGGTAAGAGTGGCTAACTGACTGCATATTCTCATGTTATAAATCTGTATATCCTGCAACGTATGCTAGGTAATGAGAAGAAAGAGTAAAAAATGTTGCAAATGGTTTGCTCCTTTGTTGTACCTCTAAATGCTGGCCATGAGACACCCTGTAATTCAACTGTGTTGTACATTCCCTCTGGGAATTAATGTAATTACATCCAAGGACACGCTCTCCCAGTGCATCCAACAGAGAAAGTAGGCTATCTTGCTTAGGAGAAGCTCAGGAGGAAAGGAAATGCAGCCTTCGATTGATTGCTTACTATAAAAAGTTAGGTGAAGAGTTCTTTTTTTTTTTTTTTTTTTTATTCTGAGTGCTGTATTCTCTTGCAGTTTTTAACTTGACTGAATGTTGTTTCTGTGGAACAGCCCACTTAATTCAGTGGCATTGCTGGTTCAGAAACTGCTTGGAGATTGTGCCATTGGTAATATAAACCCTTAAACTGGAGCTGGTTGAATGCATCATTTCTTTGTAAAATCATAATTGGCGATTGCTAATATTTTTAAGCAGAGCAGATAGAAATCTCTGAGGGAATTATTTTACTCAACATGTAACCAGCACGTAATTATGCCTTCTGTTTGCTATAGGCCAGTTGGTTGTCATCAAATGTGTCCTTGGGACATTAGCCTTTCAGCATGTTTCCTTGCTTATTTTTTCTTTATATTCAACAAAAGCTCCTATCATCTTATCACGGTGGATCAAAGTCCTGGGAGAGGAAGTATAGCAAGAGAGAAGTCTAACTGCTTGAACACAACCCTGTGGTTTGCTCAGTTCCTCAGCGCTGTCTCGGCTGAAATTCCCCCCATCTGTGGGAGGGAACCGCACCGGCTGCCCAGTGCTAGTGGTCTGGGGTGACCCGTTCACCGGCCTCCTTGTGCTCCTGGCTCTTGATGGTATGAGAGTTTTCCTGTTTTCAGGGCTGCTACTCTCTGTAGAAGAGCATCTTCTGCATGTTTTACAAACCTGCCTTGCTAGACCCAGTTGGAGCAAATTGCTGGCATAGCCCTCTCTGTCCTGGCGGGTTGACGTGCCTCTCTGCCACACTTAGCACATAATTTGCAATGGTTTTTAAGGGCAGCAAAAGCATCCAGTGCATGTGCAGCTTCTCAGCAGCAGCTTCCTTCAGGAAAACCGCGGCTCTATTTTTAGTCTGTAGATCAAAGACTTCATGGCTGTTTTTTGCTTTTGTACATTTTCTGCCAAATTCCTGGGGCACATGGGCCAGAGGCAGGGACGTTTGTGTCTCTTTTGTGATGTTTCACTGGTGTCTAGCGGCACCTTAGTGAGCATCACTACTTGCTTCTGGTGTGCTTGGGTTGCTGTTTCATAACTTGTTATTTTTAAGGTTTCTTTTGCCTTTTCTAGTGCAGCTCTGTACTCATAATTTGAAAAAAAAGAAAAAGCAAGAAAAGAAAAACCTCTCAAAGCCCATTTTGCTATTTAGCTCAAATGGAGCCTTAGCTGTGGTGGTTGTCATGCCTCTGGTAGTGCAGCCATTCTGCTCACTGTGCTTGTGCTGGAGGCTTGCGTGCAAATGCTGAATACGTGTGCTTGTTTGGGTCTTGAAAAGATAGAAGATGCACTTGGCTCAAATTGGTGATGGATGTGGGTGGAAAAAAAAGCCTGTATTATTTAGGTATAGAGTCTTGTAAACAGTTTTATTTTTAAGTATACTCTTGCTCTTCACTGAAGAAAATTAATTCCTTTGAATTGATTTCTGCATATTTCTGTTCTTGACTAATTCTGCCTTTTTATTTCGTAAGCTGCAAACTCACAATTGCAACTTAATAAATAAAATATTTCCACTCAGACCTGAAACCACAAAACCAATATAACTTCTGCTCTTGGTCTTTCTCCTGCTTAACTTCAGGCAGCGAAGGAAAAATTCCATCCTATATAAATATATTTATAAAAAAAAAGAGTAAAATAGTGTAAGCTATAAACTAACTACATCAGTATTGTTCAGTTCTTTTTTCCCTTCTTCCCCCACCCCAAATCTCCCACATCATGCATTGTAATACAAGAAAAGGGATTTTTTTTTCTTTTTGGAAAATGAATAATATTTTAAAAAATGAGCAGCTTTCTATAATAATCAACAGTAAATCTGCATGATGGAAGAACAAGGATATATATATTACATTAAAGTGGATTGCTGTGATATGAGTGGTTACAAAAGTAGAATTAAGACAACTTCTTATGCTTTGTATATCATTATAATGTCACCAGTCCATTGATACTTCAAAGCATATTTTGAGGGAGAATAGGCATCATTCCTGTATGCTTGTGAAGTATAGAGGGGCGTTTGTGGAGTTTAACGTATTTATTTCTGGTGTTGACTCAAAATGGTCCCCTGCCTACACACTGGCCTGGGCAAAACTGCAGAACTACTTGTTGTGAGAAAGAAATTGTTAAGGGTTTTATTAAGATACAAGATTTGATTTGAGGAAATAAATGGAACACTGTTGTTGTCAGGTCCTGCATGGATAGATGAGAAATTGAGTCTCATTTTGGATAAATCTCGGAACTCTGTCAGCTGTACAGCAGAGGAGGATAATTGAGGTAGAACATTAGGTCTAGGGTGATAAAAACAAAAAAGAGAATTACTGTATCTTAGAGTATCTTTAGTGAACTCCAGACAAGGATATCCAGAATGAATAAAGTGGAAAAAAATATCTCTATAAAAATAATATTTCATTAAAGGCCCAATAAAAATGTCCTGGCAAAGAAGAACGGAGTTTTGAGGAGTCCTGGATCTTTGCCTGATTACTCTCAACTGAATAAGTTGAGTGTTGGTAAATGGAGGCTGACAGTATTCAGAATTCATAAGGATTCTTATTGGAGTTGGATACAAATTTTAATAAAAATATCTGCATTCTGTGCTATGGACTTGTATCATTTATATTTTGCTCATGTCAGTGGAATATGAGCTGTCACTAGAAAGCTGTTTGTGGGGGAAAAGCTCGCTCAAGCTTTGACTTTTGAATTATCTAACTAAGGGCAGGTCTTCATATATGTTGTAATTCAGAAAACTCAGCTTTTTGCATTTACTGGAATATAGAGCTGTGGTTGAGAGGTGGGGAGGGAAGAAAACCCTGCAGATATCCAGGCTATCCTGGAATGCAAGATTAAGCAAGCTTAAGGAAGTTTCTGGAGGTACCATACGTACATCTGGGAAGCCAGTGGGAAAGGCAGCACTCGGTTACCCTGAGTCATGTCCAGACCACCCTCTGTGCTCACTTGTGCACCTCTAAAAGCAGTTAAGTGGAAGTGAGTGGAATCTGTGTGCAGAGATGCTTGCTGCCGGGTTCCCCTGAGGGGTGTTCGCGCGAGTTGTTTGCACGCATGTTGGCGGCAGGAGGAGGAGCACGCGGCCTCGGGCGCGAAGACCCTCGCGCGGGACCCCCTCGCGCACGAGCTGCGCGTGCTCGGAAGGGGCCGCCGCGAGGCCCCTCGGGTGGAAGCTGGAGCTGGACTGCGTCGTGGTGAGAAAGGAAAGCGCTCGGCACTCGCGGGTGTTTTGGTTGTGGGGAGAGCCCCCATGGGCAGGATACACCTATCAGCTATATATGTGTGTGTGTGTGTGTGTGTATATATATGTATGTGTGTGTGTTTGTACACGTATCTGTATATATGTATTTGCCACAGGAGCAGGAACATGAATCAGCTGCAATAAGCCTGAAAATGGGTGGAGATATCAGCCTGGAGATGGCTGCCAGAGGTACCAGAGTGAGCAAGAGACTTTGCAAGAATAAATCAGCCCTGAGTGATAGGGAGTGTGTCCAGGGCACTACTAATGCAGCAGGAGAAGATGTCAGGGGGGCAGCCGGGGATGCCAGGCCGTGCTCTGCAGCAGTGCCGCAGTTGCTGTAGGTGCACGAAGCCACAGGATTCATAGGACAAATAATTTTTGTCTTTTATTCCATTTTCGAATTCAGAGTTGTGTTCAGGGAACCATGTGGTTTGCCACTTGTCCTCAAGCAATTATTTATTTTCTGTTTCACCATGCTGTATAGAAGAGTATCACTTAGATTACATTTCTCATAGTATTCGTACGTTTACACTGACTTGAAGAGGAAAAGCTCCGTGTCTGCCATTGTCTTGCATGAACTATTATAGCAAAACAAAACATACCTAACCTTCAAAGTAGGGGTTTCAACAGAGTAACTTAAAACCATATATTTGGTGTAATAAGCTCAATTTAACTATGTGGGTTTTTAAAGTGGCACCTGTTTGACTTGCAGCTGGTTTTAATCTTGCCTTTTGAGGCCTGTCTTGTTTTAACCTTGTCAGGAGCTGATTTTGGAGGTGGGGATCAGAGCTGCAGAGGGGTTTGCAGGCGGTTGCTGCAAACAGAGTGATTTCATGGTGGTGAGCTGGAAGAGCAGAGAAGTTTTTGTGATTCTAACGCTAATCAAACTCTTAAATCTTGTGTTCTGCGAACAAGCGCTGTAGGCATCCTAAGGAAAGTATCTCCAATACCTTGTGGGTTTGATAGTTCTGTTTTTTCTTTTTTTTTTCTTTTTTTTTTAATGTGTGTGGCACATTAGTTTTTAAAAAGTAGAATTTAGTTCTTACATTTCAGAAATAGTGGGAGATTTGGGCATTGCTTAAAACGTATCTCCTTACTTGTATTAAAAATAAGTAATAATTCCATTTGACTTCCAAGTACATATTTGAGCATTCCCTCCTTCCTAATGACTTGAACGTTCTCCTTAAGTGTGCTCTGCTAACACATTTAGTTGAGTGTGTAGAGTAGGAGCAGGTTGCTACTGACCCAGCTCTTTATACTGCCTGGACGTCTGGTCCCTGCTTGTGCAATGTCTGGAAAATGATAGCAATGTGAATATATACATCAAAACAATATGCCTAATGTTTGAGATACTGCTCTAGACTGTATTTTGATTATTTTTTTGCAGTATTAGTGATATCATAGCTCTAGCGTGGCACGTTCTGCGGCCAGTTGAAGTTGTTTTCTCTTACACAGAGAGCCAGCTTGTTATGCAGAAATCCGCTTTTGACAATGAGCATCTGCAGCTCCTCAAGACGAGAGATAGGGCTGTATGTGTCTAAGCATCTTCATTTGTTATGCTATGCAGTCCTGCAATAAATATGCAGAATATCTTGTAGTGGAACAATTGCAGTGCGAGGAAAGGAATGCGCTGCTGTTCCGTTGTATGAGAGCTGGCCACGCTGCTGCTTATAAAGCAAGTAGTTAATTCCAAGTGAAATGAATTTTCCTTTTTAAAAAATATTTTAAATATTTTCTTTATCTCATGTTTTTATTTCAGTCTCCTTAGCAACAGGAACATCTGTTTCTTTTCCCTTAGTCATTACATTCAAAGAAAGTAGCTGCTTGAGAATAATGAAAGCAATTTATGTGAATCGGGTAACTATTAATTGTTGCCAAGATGTCCTAGTCCTATGATGATAATATACACAACAACTGGCACTTTAAAAAAAAAAAAAAAAAAAAAAAAAAAGTCTTACTGTGTGGTTACCATGTGCTGGTCAGGTGAGCTGTGCTCCCGGCTGCTGCAGTGCGGTTGTTGCAGGGTGTTTCGGGGCCATGCACAGGTAGTCGTAGTTTGGCTGTTCTGATTTTTTCAGGTGATCCTTGGTACCACCATGTGGTTTCCTTTGCAGCTAATCTTTTATTAATTTGTAACATGAAAGCATGTTTCCCAAGAGTGTGCCTTGAAGACAGAGGACTAAATATACATTCCAAATATGTTTTTTTTGTAAGTCTCTGCTATGAAACCAAATAATAAATTCAGAATATGGACTTTAGAAAAGATTCACTGTGGCTTTGTCCAGGATCAGAGCATGAAGAAGTCTCTAACACTTAAGAACCAGACTTAGCCCTGCAGTTCTGAGGCAAGAACTTCTGCTACTGCCACCACAGTCAGAGCCTCAGTGAAACACATGTAATAAACTCAAAGGCCCCCATGGGCCTGAAGAAGCTTTTCTAGGAGCTAGTAGGCAAGAAGGCTGTAGCTAGGAGTTGGGAATAAGAACAAGCAGCAGAGAAAATGTATATGTTGCTTTGGTTTAAAATAAAACATAAGAAAAATCAGACAGGGCCAAAATCACGAAGGTCTAAGCTCAGCTGGAGTTAAGCTATCAAGGACTCTCAAAACTTCGAACTACAGACGGAAAGATTAAGATTACTGCAGCTACCTTCAGCCAAGCTAGGTCTCTTCCTCATTTTTTTCTTGTCTCTCTCCAACTCTGAAAGTAATAATTTTGGATAAGACTATTTTCTGGCACATGTAGGAAACAAAAAATGGTTTCAAAAAGCTTTTCCAAAGAGCCATCTGCGGCCTGTATGAGGGCCAAGAACACTGAGAACTTGCCTCTGTGGAAGAAGGGCGCTAGGTGGGATGCAGGCAGTGAGCTGTGGCTGCAAACCTTTTAACTGGCCAATGGATCAGACAGATGGGCAGGTTGCCCAATTATCCCATTTCCCTGGGAGTTTTGGATAGCAAGGCATACGCTGTGCTAGATGCATGGAGTAGTCCAAAACACAAACATGAAAACATTCCTGACTGCACAGTAAATGCATGTTGTTTGTGTCCATCCAGTGCTAAAACCAAAGCTGGCCTGAGAGCTCTTTGGCAGTGAAGGCGCGTTGGGCAGATGAAGAAAGGTGTTTGTGAGAAGGCAGGGTGGGATGGGCTCTGTGTAGGGAAGAGGGAGGCCATGGGTTTCCAGAAGGCTGTAGGAGCATCCGGGATGCTGTGTGTAGTGGAGCTTTCTGGGGTTCCTTGGTGGGGAACCACAGCCCCTGGGCTATCCCTCCCTGTTACAAGTGTTGTTTAGTCATGTACCCTGTTCTGTGCTTCATCTCTGTTGATGCTGCTGTAGCCTTTGTGAAGGAGGGAGGGAGAAAAGGTCTGGGGGGGGGGGGGGGCTTGCAAGGGGGCTGCAGTCTGTTTTGGCCCAAAAGCGTGCAGCAAGGCCTGCTGCCTGATGTGACAGTCGGGAGGCATCACAGACCGCCTGGATTGGTCCTATCTGCCCACGGCGGAGCAGGAGGGTTCCTGCCTGGTGTAGGCTGCTACACTAAGTAGGTAGTTGTCTCTGCTAGGTGTTAACTCCACATGAAACATAC
The DNA here is from genome assembly GCF_059628265.1 of Tinamus guttatus. Taxonomy (NCBI): domain Eukaryota; kingdom Metazoa; phylum Chordata; class Aves; order Tinamiformes; family Tinamidae; genus Tinamus; species Tinamus guttatus. Next base: position 4,382,193 of record NW_028288689.1, read on the forward strand.
TCATCCTATGAAATGACAGATAAATATTTGAAAACTTGCTTCCAAGACTATCTTACGTAAATGTAATGACAACAAGGACTTGCAATCTGCAGTCATGCGTTTCATGTGTGCTGTCTCCATTAGGTTTTCTTCTGGCTTTCCTCTAGCTGAGCTGCTGGGACAGGAGTCTTCCTCCTGGAAGCAGGAGGTGGTGTGAATTCCTGCCTGAGAGTTGCAGTTAAGTCAAGAAGGAAATGGGTTGCATGGCTTGGAGACCGATACCAGGGGATCCAGGATGCCTCCTTGCCAGTGAGCCTGGCTGGGCAGCAGTGTCTGCAAGTTGCGACTTCAAGGTGGGGGACAGTAGGTCACCTACGGGATATTTTGGTGTCTATTGCACATAGTCTTTCATGTTCTCTGCATTTTTAGGTTTTTTTGTTCCAGCAATCTGTTGTTTTCCATGGATTTGCTTGCTTACTTGCTTAGTACTGAGATTATTTAGGAGGAAATGGATATTTCTTTTATTAGTGAAGTGGAAGTGAAAAAGCAACACTGGGCCAAGGCAGAAGTGGCAAATGGGGTGCTCAAAGAGGCTGGTGCCCTTGGGAAGAACAGCTTCTTCCTCAGCTCAGGTGACACGATGCTCCTGCAATAGCAAGGAGTGGAATAAAAGATTTCCCAAAGAAGCCAGTGAAAGTGATGGTCCTCGGGAACGGTGGGAATGTTTTTGTTTGGCAGGTGCCAGGCTTAATATTTTTGCATTGAGGATAAATTTGCGGTAAGACTACTGCACAAATTACAATCACAGAACCCAAAATTACTCAAAAATTGATTTTTGCCTTGCTAAAAGGAATACAGAAATATATTATTCATTACTGTCAGTGTTCCCAACCATACTGGCATCAGAGAAACAAATTTATTTTTATAGAGATATGTTCCAGGTATACTCTTTAAAATGGTACTTTTTAAACACATTAATGATGAAAACACTTTATTCTTAGAACCTGCTATGGTGTGGACTCATTGTTCTCACAGAACTTTTAGATTTTGTGGAAAAATGCTTTTCATCCACCAGAGGAAATAGGCTATTTGACAACATGCATTTGTCTACAAAATGCGAAGCAGTATCTGATGAAATATGCTTTGTCAATGAAATAAATTGCCAAACAAAATGTGATCCTTCCTCAAAATACATTTAGCCTACGCAGTGAAATAAGCTACTTGCACGAAGTGTGTTTTCTTGCTCGAATTATTTTGATTCGCTGCCTATCAAAATCTGTAGATAAAAATGCTTTTTTGTCAGATGCTGTCCATGACCCTGATGTTGTTATATGTAGATAAGGCGTGTTTAATGTGAAGGCAGGTGTTGGATGGGGTGCCTGGCGTGGGGTGGGTGTAAGTGGCAGATGCGCGGCCGGGGCTGCGTCTCTGGCTGGGCCGGCAGCCTCTCGAGCCCGACCGCAGATGCTCGTGCCCCGAGGTCACCACATTTAATTTTCTGTGGGTGAACAGACCCTATGCTCAAGCTGGCCTCCTTGGAGCACTGGTGCTTTCTTCTTTCGCATAAGACTGCCACGTGTGTGGCTGAGCCGTGCACGGCTCCTGTTGGGTTTCTGTTCGCTCACCTTGGCGCTACCAGGGCTAGACTCCAGTCTTGTCGGTCAAGACAACTCCAAAGTTTCACATAAATCAGTGGAGCTTGCCACTGTGCTACTCTTTGTAGCAAGAAGTACTAGTTGTGTTAGTAAGGAAATGTAGAAACACAACTTGGTTCAATCACAATTTGAAAGTAGAGGATCAAAGGGAAAAGCACCAGTCTCCAACATAGCTTAAGCATCTCCTGAGTTAGATTGATCGAAGGTTGTTTTTTACTTAAAATAAGTTAACCAGTTCTTTTTGGTGATCCTTTTGTGATTGCAAGAGTTTTAGGGTTTGGGGATGGGTGAGTATGAAGATTGCAAAGACTTGGACACAGCACTTTTGTTATGTCCTCAAAAGTTAAGTTTACACTAACAGTTTTCAAATGGGAATGGAATTACCTATTACATTTAAAGAAAAGTCAAGGTGTAGATTCCAGAAGTCAGCTCAAATTCAAAATACTTGCCGTTTGTCCAAATAAAAATTAATGCCAAGTTTGTGTGTCATGTGGACAATACTCCACAGAACTAGAAGTGGAAAACACATCACAAGTTTGGCTCCTTTAGCTGCTGGACAAATAATTTCCCATCCATTTCAGGGAGAACTGTGTGGAGATAAATTTGTTGATTTTTATAAATTAAAAAATAGAAATTCGTTGCTATTAGTCTTTATTCTGCAGCTGCATTTCCTTTGCAATAAAGTGCACACAAGTTGGCAGCCCCCTGCATACGTGGCAGTGGACAAACTGGGTTGTTATTGGTGTTGGGCCGCTGTGTGGCTTTGCAGGACACGCTCCCAGGGATCGCTGCAGAAAATGGGTGCAGGATTGTAGATGAGTAGCTGTTATAGAAGAGACTATGCAATAAGTCTTTCAATTATGCTGTGAAGTAGGAAAAATAAGGCAAATGCAGGGAGATGTTTGTGTAAGGGACAACTTGGGTGGAACTGGAATGGTTTGGGGAGGGTGTAGGGTGATTTTGGGTAATGGTCTGACAGCCTTGGAGGTGGTCTCAGGCAGGCCGTGCTGTGCATATGGATGGAGAAGAACAAGGAAGTATCAGCGTCTTTCCTAATGATAATTTCTGCATTAATTACTGCAAAGATTAAATAATTTCATTAACTGCATTAAGTGTGCACAAACAAGTCACTAATAAGGATAAAAATGTTTCTATGATTCTTGTTCTCCCCCATATACAGGAATTATTGGAGTTAAATATTATTTTGTTGATGTTCATAGATTTGTCATGTAAAGTATCTGTTTGAGTGTATGTGTCTTGATGTTATCTTGCAATAGCATAGATTAACTGCTGGGAGGAAGAGTGAAGTATGAACATTTCCAGCTGCTATGGAAGCAGAGAGCTGTGTTTTGTGGCTAAAACATACCTTGGGATTTTTGGGTAGCAAATAGAAGATTTAGCTAGCAGAGGTGTGTTTGTTTCTGAATCTGCCACTTGTAGATTAGCACATGGGCCTTATTTTCAGTTATTAATTATTCAATTATTGAGTTAGTGCTAAATTAAGAGTAATAAAACTGCTCTTTGGACTTGCTTAAAATCTTGCAGTTCACGTAAAGAATGCAGTCTGTCCCTGAAGACTTGACTGGAACCTGGCAGGGGTTGAGGTTTGGCAGTGAAGATGGATCTGTGTGTGTGTATTTCTATAGGATTTGTAGTGTGCTTTGGATTACATCAAGTGTCAGAGTCCCTTCTGTCTTAGAATGCTGTTGATTTTAGTTTTGAGTTCAGTTCCTGCAGCTTCTTTGGACCTGAGCTATGAGGAGGTGGCCAGGCGGCTTTAGCAGCACGTGCTCTCTGGTATCCCCTCGCTAAGAGCCAGCAGCTGCTGCAATATGGGAAGAAAACCTTATGTCTGAATTAAATAATTGTCAAACCTTCTTTTGGGAGTTGCTATCTCACCTGGAAATAAAGGGACCGAATGGTCTCCATGCAGTTGGCTACAGTAGGAAGAAACATTAAAACCAATTACATGGAAAACATGACTGGAAGGAAGCGCTGAAATGAAGCCTTAAAATTAGGTCCGTGAGCTTACAAGGAATAATTAAAAACACAGAAACCAAATGGATTAGGGAGAGGGAAGAACTTTGAAAATAGATAGCAATGAAAATGAGCAATCTTGTGTGAATTGAAATTAATTACTATGTTAGCTTTAAATTCATATGAAACTGTAATATGCTGGTTAGTACATATGTTTATTTACTTCAAATCTGTTCCAAAAAAAGTTTTCTTGGCCATATGTCCCCATTTATTGCCTGTTTATAGTCCTTTAAATGTGGAAATGGACAAGCAATCTGATGCAGCTCTGTAATTAGAGCTCAAGAAAAAAAGATCATCTAAGCAAGAATTTAGTGATTTGTTTTTCAAATACAGGGCCTAGTTAGCCCAAGGTGCCAGCTTATTTCTAAGCCGGCGAGGCACGTTGAATTCACCTTCCCAATTTGAAGATGATTCAGTGCAGATAGTGCATCAGAACTAACTTCTGTGTGCTGGAGCTGTTAAAAGTATACTCATGATTTATAATTAACCATAAAATAGAGACAGGTCAAGTTTGTACCCATGCCTGATTTATGTATTTCAGTGATTTAATTTCATTTTGATTATCAGTGTTTTCAAATACAGGTTTTCTGGGTCACAAAGTAAAAAAGATGTCTTTATCTACACGATGGACTATTTAAAACTTAATGTAGGAGACTTCCTCTTTAAAAGAGAGATGTAGGGGAGCAAAAGCTATTGAGTGATTTAATATGATTAAATATAATTATTCAATAAAGAAAATCATTTGGTAGGGAGAGGTGTTTTTGTTCTGCTTTCTGTAAAGTAGACACAACTCATATTTTTTAAATGCTGCTTTATAATCAGCCTACCAAAAGATACTGGGAAAAAATAAATTTATCATGCATTTTTTGTCCTTACCTCAATTTTTTGATTCATTTGAAATATATATATATATATATATGGCTTGTAAATATCTGTTACATGTAGGGAGGATTAAATGCCAGTGCTGACATGTCCCCTGCACAGTCCCTTGCTCAGGTGGAAGTCTGCGTTTTTGTCCCTAACTTAAAAGGAAGTGTTGTTGCCTCAAAAGTGAAGTCCGTGTAATATGGATGTTGAAGTGCATGGCAGCGGGTCATAAAGAGTTGACCTAAACAAGGCAATTGTGACCAGGCAGCACCTGAAAGGCTTGAGCAGGGTTGGGAAGCAAGGAGGTAACAGCTGGCCTGCGTGATAGCAGGAAGAGAAGTTGAGCTGCTGAAGGCAGGAGATGGGAAGCAGTTCCTGAAGTGAAGGAGTAACTGATTGATCAGGTAATAGCTGTCTTAATTTAAACCTGACAAGGAAATTGATAGTTGATATTGTTAAATATCCTTTAATGAGACAGAACCGGGACAAAAGAAATGCTGTAGTTGTGTGAGGGTTGCTTTGATAAACAAATGCAATATGGAGTGACTGAGAAACAATACGAGATGATAAAAGGTACAATTTTCTAGTCGTTTTTCAGAGTATAAGCATTATGTCTAGCATGTACAATGGGGGAAAATGAGGGAAATTACTGAAGCTAGGAAAACATGACATTATCCTTTGTGTGCATTGAGTTTGCATGTGCACTACATTGTTATTACATCTTAATTATTTTAAATTTGCTCTATAAAAGCATTATGTCATTCCTCAATTTCTTCGGAAGTTTGCGCATCTGCGTTCTGTAGGGTTTTTTGATTGTGTTCTTGTGCTGTATTTCTGTTTGTTTTTCTCACATCAGATATGTGGGATTTGCAAATAGTTAATACATTTAACACTTCTTACAGTGTCAGTATTTAACTTCCACTTTTAGGTAAGTTCTTATATAGATCCCACTGTGCGTGTAGAGGAGATTGTAAAAAGTAAACAAAACTCACAAATGGTTTGCGTACACTGTTTTTGGTGTCCTTGTAACCGTGCTGTTCAGAAAGCTACTTTATTCCTGCGTTGCGTTTCTGCTTGGCGGAGGTATGGCTGCAATGTGACCTTGGACTTGAGGGCAGTTTTGAGAGGTGCCAAAAGGGCTTTGACTTGCAAACCCTGCTGAAAACCTTGGACACCATTCGGAATGTCGTTTTTGAAGACCTGAGGGAGGCTGTGCAGGAGGCAAGCGCTGCTGTCCCTGGCTTTTGCTGTCCCTCCTTCCCCGTTTGGGAAGACAGATCCGTGCAGGGAGCTTGGCCAGGTGCTGCTCTCCTTGCCACGCTCCGGCACGCAAGTGCTGCAGGCACGTGGTGCTGCTGCCACCTCCCCCGTCCCTGTAAAGGGTAATAAATGCGTCAGCCAAGGGCTGCCGTGCGTGTGGGAATACTTGGAAAATGTTCAGGAAGAGCAGCAAAATGGGAGACAGGTACCAAGCTTTATGAGTTCCCGGGTTGGACTGTTGTGGTGCATGGATTTGGTGTCTCTGTCTTGGCTGTTTGAGTACAAGGGAAACTGTGAAAAGAGCTGTACTTATTTTGGTAGCCTGCCACCTTTGGTGCCTTTGAATAGAAATATCTGCGCAAGGGAAAACCAAGATTCTCGCTGAAGAGTGATGCAATTTAAGTGACGAAACACGCTCAAGGATGCGCGTCGCTGGGAATTACGCAAATGAGGGGAAATTTATGGGGTTTTATCGGTTGCTTCCATGAGCTTTTGGTCTGAAATGATTCTCTTTATCGGAGCGTTTATTCAGAGATAATGACACGTCTTGAACCAATCAGTTGCTATTGCCAGCAGCACTTAGCTCCTGTTAGCGTTCTGCGGACCCATCAGATCAGATCAAGTGAATTAATTGGTGACATGCACAGAAGAGAACAGCAACATTTATCATCTCTAAGGTCATATCTTGCAGCAGTGGTCTAAAAGCACCAGTCCCTTCTCATAGCAGGACTTTCGGCTAAATGAGTGACCTTGGTACCCCATATGTTGCTGCGTTATTTGTTCCAGATGTGTAGCTTTCAGAGCACATCGCAATGAGTGTACGGAAGCAGGATGGAAAAATACGCTGGTGATGGCATAGCAGAGCACACTGCTGAGAATATCCATTTGCGAAAGAGTTTCATTTTAGAACATCAAATTTTGAAGTGGCGGTCAAAAAATTGAGGCAACAGATGAAATAACCTGTACTCCAGAGTTGCGGCATTGGAATAAACAAGCCCAATCTTCCTGAATACAGCAGAGCGTCCTATAGGTAATTAGGGATGTGAATGGGCAGAATCTATATTGATTTTAAAAGAGCATGAATTTACCTTCTACCTGCTAGGGAAATCTTGGGATTGGGAAAATGAGTGTGAACCTTGTGACTGGGGACTTTTTGACAGATTCAGTAAGGGCCTTTAGCGTCATCTTAACATGGTGATACTGCCAGGGGGTCGCTGTTTTTCCTGTTTGTAGCCTGTATAAAGTTTCCCTCTCAAGGAGAGAGTTGCTTTTGAGAAGAATCAAGCCTAATATGGTTACCCTCATAGGAAAATCTGTAATTATTAAAATGTTCAGTGTCATTTGTGCTTAATAGTCTGATTCCCTTAAAGATTTTCTTTAAGGAAAAAATGATAAAAAGAACAAGGACGCCTACATGTGCGTGCTGCTGCTCCAAAGACAGAAATCAAACTCTGCCGTAATTGTTGTCTATCTCCTATGTTGCAGGGAATTCAGTTGTAATGCAGCTGTCTAGCTGAATTTAGGCTTTTTGATAGGCATTTTAACATATGAAATGTGTTGTCAGAAAACAAAGGAGAAGACAAGAAAATCTTGTAGTAATCGTGCTTCTCGTGTGTGTGCTTTCGGCTTGCTGCACCGGGATTTGGATACCCTGGAACCGAGGAACAGGCTGCTGCAGCCTCCGCCTGCTCCTTACAAATCCTTGCTCAGGAGGGACAGCAGTCCAGCCTTGGCTCTGGGGGTGTGCGTGTAGCTTACAGATATATATTAAGTTACGTAAGTGTGCGTGTGTATGTAAGCTGAAGTCACCTGTTTGGTTTCAGACTGGTGTCTGAAATGCATTTTTAGTTTTTGCACTCCCTGCAGTCCTCCTGATTTATGTTTCAGCATTCGGATAGTTGCTATTTTTTGTTCCAGGAAGAGCGGTGTGTGGCTGTCCCGGGGACTCCCGCGCTGCCTCGCTGAATAGTGCACACCTCAGTGTAGCTAAGGCGCGTGGGGCTAGTAACTGTCCTGACGACTAAGAGCCACTTTAATGATTGTTATTATAATAATACCTGTCTATATAATGATTTAATTATATTTTTGGTCAAGATCTGTCAGTTAAGTGATTTGACACCAATGTCAGACTTCTGAACAGTAGTCCAGGAGCTTTGAAGGAGATAATGTCAGAGCAGCAGGCTTGTAATCAGGCTGAATTGAATGAATTATAAAATCAAAATGTTACCAAGTCAGGCAGCCAAAGAACAAGTACAATTCTGACCAAAAAACTAAGTTTTCACTGCTGTAGTTTTTATGGTGTAACCTTTAAACAATACATAGCTCCTGTATGTGCTTTCTTTGATTCCTTTCTTTTTCAAGACAATCTCCCTGACATTTGTAAGCCTTTTAGCGGGGAAGGAGCTGGGGATACAAAGCAAGTGCAAAACTGACTGTTCCAAAAGGCAAATCCTGGCTCTTCTCAACTTAATGGTAGATTGACCGTTGCCTTTTTCAGAGCTGCTTTTTCATCCCAGTTACTAAGTGCACAGAGAAGAGAAATAATATAAAATAAAAGACTAACAGCTCCACAGTTCTTCTTGGCCCTCAAGTTGCAGTGACTTATGAAGCATCCGTGCCCTTTGGCGTAGCTGTAGCCTGAATTTAGCACAGGATTGTAGTACGTGCTTAACCTGGTACAGACTCTTGTATTCTGCAAAACCCTGAGTCTTAAGTTTCTTTTCAGCATCTTTTTATTCTGTTCAGGAATTAAATGGTGTTCTTTTGCTGAGTATTTTAATATAATAGGAGTTGTGGTGTATTAATATATAGGAGTTGTGGTACTTAATTTTTAACAAACTGATATATGATTTCTCACGGGTTGGTTTTGCATGGATAAGTAATAATGGAAGTAAGAAGAAAGAAAAAATATTCCCTTTAACCGAGTGTCTGCAGTGACAATCACTGTTGTATTGAAGGAACCAGATGGAGCTCACTCGTTTTGTGACAGCAGAAGAAGGGACATCTGAACTTCATTGCTCTATGTCAGCAAACACAATAGTTGTTTTTCCTGCACAGATAATGACAAGTGACAACCTTGTGTTGAGGCACGTAGAGCAAGTCATTTATCGTCAGCTGTAAAAACAGTGCAGTTGGAATAAAACTAATATTTACTCGAATGTTTCATTAGTAAGCTGCTTGCACTTTGCTTGTATGTAACTGAGCTTTCTTCAGTAATGACGATACCTTGGGTTGGGGTCTCTGCTGGGATATGGTCTTGATCTTGTGTAATGTTTTGCATTTGATTGGTAGCATCTCCTTTCCTTGTCCTCCATAGGAAGGAAAAAAAAAAAAAAAAAAGGTTATCTTAAATGCTGTGTTGTTAGCCTGGAATATTTTTAGATGTCTTTGAGTCTAGACATTGTAGCTTACCTGCCCTAATTCTCCTCACGAGGGTTGAGGAGGTGGAGGTGGGCTGTGAAGACCAGTTACGTGTTCACAGCAGTGTTAGCTGGGCCCTAGCGTAGGAGCGTAGCCCACCTGTTCAACAAGTTTCAAGAGATTTGTGAAGGCAAGTCACGCTTTTTAATTAAATACGTATTTGGGGGTTATCAATTATATCAAGTTTATGTTTTGGCTTTTTAACCGTATAACCCTCGGCACAGGTAATGCCAAAATCTCTCTGTCCATGTTGAATAAATTGGAAGGAAACCATGCCTAATGAAGTCTGGGGTCTTGTGCCTTTTTCCAAAGCTTGAAGCCCACCAGACCCTGTTTTGAGAGGTATTTGCTCCCATGACCTGGTATTTTGCCCTCAGTCAAGCTTGTCCATTTGGCCTGGCATCACTTAGTGCTGATCACTGGCCATGGACAAAATCGATTGTGCCCAGCCTTTGGTGAATGGGTGTTAGATGTAGCTGTGGTGCATTCATGAGGCACTAAGCATTCAATTCTGCTAGTGAATTGGTTATGTGCTAGAGCCACATGATCAATATTTTACTTTATAAATACATATCTGAATAGTTGTAAATGAACGTATTGTGTTTAATGTATGTTTGAATACCACACTTGTAATGTCCAGATCTATTCTTGTGACTTCCTAACTGTGTTTTTGATTTTGACTTGGTCAGACTAGCTTCATTCATCCATAGCCATCTCCTCAAGCAAGCAAAGCGTGTTTGACTGCATGCGTCTCAGGCTTTCATATGGTTTTTGAAAATTATGTCAGAGTTTCTCTAAGTAGCCCTTAGGTTGTCGTCTTCCAGCTCCTTATGTCCTGATGGAGATGAAATCTGCGGCGCTGAACCCTTCCCAAATACGGCTGCCCTGGCTGAGCTGCTCTGGGCTCTTGATAAGCCCGGCTCTAGCTGACGTGGGTCTCCTCTCCTGCTTTGTGTGTGCGTGGAATTAGCAAGTGGCCAGAGAGTCCCACTAGTGAATCCTTAGAGATGAACTTCTGTAATGAAGGGGCGTAGTGTGGGGTCAAATGCTATAATATTTAAACGTATATTTGTCTTTGAAAATGAGGGTTTGTTCATTCTTTCTGACATGACTTTGAAAAAAAAAAAAAAAGTTTTCAAGGTCTCTGGAAAGAGCATAGGGTAATATTTTGCATGAAGGTAACCTGATTTTTCCAAGAGAAATAAGATTATTTGATAAGAAGTTAACTCATCAGCTTTATTTTTGTCATCCATTCGCATCCAGTTGTCTAACTTTGATTCCCTCAATTTATTAGAAATAATATCTGTATGTATATGTGAATGTGTGCATGGTTACACAGTTGGAAGTAATGACTTTGCATAGAAATGTTCAAATGAATATTCTTTATTTCTTTTAGAGCATTCTAATAAAATATATTCAGAGAAGTATTTTACATCATGCACTAAATCATTTCTACAAAGATTATCTCCGTTTCTTTCCAAAACTAATTTTGAGGAATTCGAGCGCCCTCAGTGGGGACAAAGACCTTACTTTGGAATCTTCCAGATATGAAAAAATAAGAAAAAAAAGATAAGTGTGTATTCTGCATTGAGTAGTAGTAGGCTGGTTTCTCTTTAAGATCACTGTGAGGACTAAGATGTCGTGAAGGCGGCTCACCAAGGCTGCCGCTTGTCTCCAGGTTCCTATAACAGGAAGATGATCTCAATCTGCCTTCACGCTGTTAAAATGATCCATAAGCCTACCAGTACTCTCAAATGATGGAGCATTATTGCAGCCTCCTAAAAGTTGGGCACTGAGATAATTTGGCTGGTGTTGGAGGAAGACGGTACCGTGACCCCCGTGGCTCGGCGCTCATTGAGCGGATCTGGCGTGCCGCTGCGCGTTCGCCGGGCGCAGCGAACAACAATTAACGTGTCAAAAAGAAGAATCACAGAATGTTCCGGCTCCTTCCTCTGAAAAGTGCAATTCCGCCCTGAGCCGTTTCTGAGGCTGTTGCGCAACGTTCAGGGTTTTATCTCCAAATATCCCGTGTATTCTGTCCGGAGCTTTGCACTGGAAGAAACGATACTCAAGCTGGAAGAACTAATGAATATCGTAGTACTTTAGCACCTACCATATGTTTTAAGAATGTGACATATTTTTAGTGCCAGATATAAACAGGACCCACAAGGTGACTAGAGCAGTGCAGCTGTAAAAAGGTTTCCACATACAAGTGTACAGTGACTAGGATGATCGCTGCCTTTTCTTGCAGTTAGACAAGCTTTGTAGCCGGGCTCCATAACCATTGCTGCAGGAATTTGTAAGACTACCCTTGAGCTTAAGATTTTCATTCTTTTGTTTGGGTGTAATAGACATCACAAAATACATCAAAACCTTTTTAAGAGGTTTGCCTTGGTTGCTTATTTCAGTGTTTTGAAATTCTTGTCAGTTACAACTTAGATTTTTTTTTTTTTTAGGTGGGAAATTGAGCTCTTTATATTTTCCCTTTTTTGTTGTTTATCTCTTACCTTTATTACTAGAGATCTTTAAGTGTCCAGTAGTATCAAAAAAAAATGTATATATAAAGGTGAAATATCAACTTACAGTTTTCAGACAAGTTTTATATTTGTAGCTCATAGCCTGAAACTTGAGATACGGTTTTCTCCTGAAAACCTGTTGCTAGTTTGTGGGTGAGTGTTTCTGACAGTGGAGACGTTCTCTCTTGTTGAGGAGGATTTGCAGACTAACAATTGCAATTTAACGCAAAATCAATGCAAAGTGACTTCTGGTATTTGAAAATATTAAGAGAGCGTTCCTTGACCTCTAGGTGAGGGAGGACAGTGATTTACTTTTTCATAGGCATATTTGCTTGTTGTAGGTAAGATGGGAATCCAGCTTGCCAGTGTAGTGGTTACTGGAAGCTAAGTGCCAGCAGCTTAAATGACAGCTTAAAATAGAATAGTCAAGAATGCTCCCCTGATGGCCTTCACATTGCCTTTCATCTTCCTTCAACCTCCACCAAAATATTTGGTATCCTAATATCAAATCTTAATGGTTTAATATCAAATCAAGCTCTTTAAAATGTTAGTAGCTTTGGACAATTTGTTGTGAACACAACCATATCTGATATACTCACAATTTTCATCTACATCCTTTTTTGTAACTTCTTCCTAAGTCGCTATGCAGTCTGCTCTGCGTGTTTTTCACTCCCAGGAACAAATGTTTCAATGTTCCTTTTTATTGTAAAGATCAATGCCAGAAGCCTGATGCTTCTGAGCAATCCTATTATAGGAAACCAGTGTTCGCACAGGCTGCAGGGAAACCAGGAAAGAAGCAGATTTAACTTGGAAGCTTGCAGAGGATTACTGCAAACAGTATGCAAAAAATATATACATATATATATATGCCTTGAAAATAATTACAAGTGTCATAACTTTCTCTTTAAAGACTTGTAAAGATGCAATTGCTTGTAAAAAGTCTGCATTTAATTTTGTGCTACTTGGCTATAGATTGGTGCACGTGAGAAAGGCATGTGAACTGGGTTGCAGAGCACTTGGGGAAAAAATACAGGAGAGCTGTTGGCATTAGGTGATACTTTTCCTTTGTCTACAGTGAGGTAGCCATGACTTGGCCTAAGAGGTGGGATCTGCCTTCAGAGAGACCCTTACGGCAGAGCCTCTGGAAGCGAGGTGAGGCCGCGCCGGCGCCGGCGAGGGCGCCATGGCAGCTAAGCCTTGGGTAGGAGCTGGGGAAGGCAGTGAAATGAAACAGGGCTGACTTGTTGTCTGCAGTGAGCTCTTCTGCTGATGGAATCAATGTGTTAATCAATGAGACGCTCCGTGTCTGAGCTGAGACTTGCCGGGATGTTTTGCCCAACTAGTGTACTGTTAAGAAAATGTAGTACAGCTGAGAATACCATGCATCTTGGTCTTCTGTTTATGCAGACCTGCTCCTCAAACACAGCTAGACACCTACAAAAATATGAAGGTGTTAAGGCCTTATATATAGATGTATATAATATATTCATGTGTATAAATGGAGTAAAGGAAGATGATTTGGGGGCAAAAGATCTTGGGCGCAGATCTGGTGCTCATATTTTAACTTAAACTCTTGCATCTGACAGAAGACAAGGAGTTATGGTACAGAGTAATAGAAGCCAATAATAAAGTGTCAGAATGCGTTTTTGTCCTTACTTTTATCCGTATAAGAGTTTAAGACAGACTATTAATGTTATTTTAATGTAGTGTTCTGTGGCTGAGTGTTCAGTTAGAAATGCAGGCTGAAATGTGCTGTGATATAATGTATTATGGAAAAAAATTAAATGCATGGATATGACTAGGCACTCAGAAATAATCTTTCTTTCATTTTGAGTTTGTGAGAATACTGTTAAATAGGGCCTTCATTAGCCGTTAGTTAATGTGGGACAAAATACTGCACTTAAGCAAATGGAAATGAGGGTGTTTCGTGCTGATGAGTCCCTCCTGCCTTTCCCCCTACGTTTTGCCCATTGCTCAAGCTGTGGCATTTTTGATACCAGCTAATTAGGCTCATTCAGTGTGGATGGACAGCTCAAGCGACTCAGCAGGGCACAGCTAAATTACTTCCGTCCATCCTGCTATGCTTGTTAGGAAGGCAGGAATATCCTGCCACGAGCTCTTTCATGAGTTGGTGCGGTTCCATATTTTCTTTGGAGAAATTATGACTCATGGGCTAGGAATTACTCTACAAAGACGGTTTTAGACATCTCAACGATGGTTATCTCTTTGCTTGGAAATAGCCTGTAACCTCATGTTTTTGCCTAAAGTGTTTTGGTGTTCTACTGCTTGTACTGATTTATTCAAGTACGGCAGCTTTGTGCCCAAGATCTTTGCAAGCATTTGGCATTTCGAAAGCTATAATATAACTAATTTTCACTAGAATAAATTCTGTATTTCATAACTCTTGAAAAAGGTGAACTATACTGACCTGGTTTTATTGTTTGCTGAACCACCTCGGTGATTGTCCTCTGCAGTACTTGGAAGGTGAGTCAGCTTCCGACAGAAACCGTCCGAACAGAGAAATGATTGTGATAATTGGCATATTTTTTCAGTTTCTTTCTATTTATCTTGGTTATGTAACTAATATTTCTTTCTGCCTCTCCACATTTCTCTTTGTTCTAGCAGGGTAGCAGAAATCCAAGGAAATGCTGTTCAGCTGGGTTTCAATAGTCTGCTTCTGGGAATTGCTTTGGTTACTAAATACCCGACATAAACTTTTCATTTCCCAAATGAATTAGATTATCTGTGTGTTTAGTTCCCTCTGGGCATTGAATTTTTCAGCTGATTTCTATCATGTTTTTAGTGATTTTTGTAACAATGAGTAAACTTGGTTGGCTGTAGAAGCTGAAAATGATTGATATGACCAGGAGCATATTTGAACCTTGTTTTTTTTGGTCTTTTTTTTTTTTCTTTCCTTTGCACCCTCTTCTTTCTTTGGCTATATCACAAATGTCTGCTAAAGTTAATGAAGGAAAAGTGAAGCTCTGCTGCTTATCATATTAATACAGTTTTGAGTTTCCCAAGAGAGAATTTCTCATTTGTCTCAAGGTGATTTTTTTTTTTGTCGTACTTAAGTTGTCTGAATGATAAATAGTGCCCTAGGTAAGTTGCAAGCTGTATATGTAAGGAAAAGTAATATTGCATTTGAAACTTTTCTGATAAAGTGGAATCCAATTTATACATTGCAAAAAGAAGAATTTTAACTATTTTGTTGCTGAATTTTCATCAGGCACCTTGTGTTTCTTAGGCAATGAGAAATTTCTGTTGTGTAGGGGCTAACTAGAAGTCATTAGTATAATATAATTTTAGTAGGTACCATCAAAATGTTCTTACTGGATTAATTTTGTTATATTAACTGGCTCTGCTTTGTAATGAAATACAGATAATTGAGCTGTATGGGTATTTCTGGCCTGGTTCTACCTGCAGTACAGCTCTTCAGAGAGATGGTGATGCTCAATTCCCTGTGTAAACTGTATCACAGACCTGTAATTTTGCAACAAATCTGAAAAAGCAGCTTATGCACCACCTGCTCTTCCTTGGGAGATGTATTAATTGGCTCATAAACAGAGCTCTATATATCAGTACATGGTGTAATATTCTGTAGCAGCCTGACCATGTAAGAAACCAAGGGACAGGTTCAAAAGAGCCAAATTCCAAGTGTCCAGTATCAAAATAGATTTGGAAGGACTATAGCAGCTATTTTACAACAGCAAAGGAGCTTTGATGAAAAATGATTGGTGCTGTGCTTTGTAGCAGTGGGCTGTGTGCACTGGAGATGAGTGTATGTGAACCATATATTAAAAGCATTTAGCTCGGGGGTGAACCAAATTATTATCTTACCAGTTGTTTATTACCCAGGATAAGAAAAGCACTTACAATATGTGTCATTAATACCGTGTAGTGTTGCAGAGGTGGTGACACTTGTTTGTCCCATTTGTTGCCTACTAATTGCTCCATGTTTCCAGTCTGCAGTAATAGCTCTTCCTTTCTGGCAAAGATCTGGAGCAAAAACAGGTGGTAATGAAAAGTTTGCCTGGGGTGAAGTGAAACATTTTGCACTTTCTGTGGTGCTCATGGAAGGTCTGGGCACACGGGAGAGGTGGGTGCGCGTGGAGCTTTGCGTGGCACCGTGGGTCCCTTGTCCCCGCGAGCATCTTGGGAGGAATCTCCCTCCAGAAGAGAAGATATGAAAGAATCAGCAGCTCCTGCTGTTACAAGGAGCAGTGACATGTGATAGCTGTCCACCAAATGCCCAATGAATAGGTTCTTGATCTCTTGAATTGATGGGTGTTGGTTCCATAGCTGCCTTTACCCACGTACCTTGGCATCTGCTTGCCTCTGTCCCCAAATTGGGTTCATCTGCTGTTCCCACCTGCTGCTGTTTTTAAAGCTACTTTCCCCTCACCTGTTCCTAATTCTCTTTCTGCAGTCACATGTGGACTGTACTTCTGGAGTTCACTCCTTAGTAGTTAACATTGTGCTACAGAAACTAGGGATGAATTTTTCATCTCAACTGCCAGTCGACCGAGTGAGCAGGTAGGGCCGTGTATTCCACGCCTGTGCTGCTGGGCAGGGTGTATCTGAGCAGTCATCTTTTCTAAAATACGCAAAATATTAAGGGCACACAGATTTTTATGGTTAATTTTGTTTTTATATGTATGCATTTGTATTTTGAGCGCATGTGATGAGAGTTATTATACAGCTGCCTCTTGTCCTGTATGCTGAGGAGTCTTTGTAATGAGGTACTGGAGGGAGTGCTTGGCCGAGTGACTGCAGCAAGCCAGGTGTATCCTGCTTAAAAAAGGGGAAAAAAGGGAAAAGTTGTTTTTCTGATTTACCAGCTGGGTCATCTGCATCCACTCACACCCAAAGCACTTTTGAAACCTTTTTTCTTTTACTTTTTTGCATCCTTATCTTTCATCCCTGCTGATTTTATTCCAATAGCAAGACCTGTCTCTATTGGTAAGTGACATGCTTACACAACGCTACTCCTGGACTCCGCAGTCGCTGGCAGTGTCGACATCCCAGTTTGTGTCAAAGGCCCCCCCTGTTTGGAATCACCCACCAGTGACCATAACCCCTTGCATCTGCCCTGTGTGATGGAGCCAGGGCCTGGGTTCAGCAGGTGTGTTTTTGACTTAGTAAATAAATTCTGCATTTTAAGATTTTTTTTTAATAGATGTTACAAAAAGAAAGCAACTGTAGGGCAAGGAAGAGAGGGGATTTTTATCTACCTCTTGGTGTTTTGTCAGTCCATTACTATGCGTGAGCCCATTCTCCCAGTGGGAAAGTGCGAAGTGTAAGTGCAGGCAGCAGAGTTAAGCTGGAGTGTCCTGCCGAGATTCGCTATCACAAAGGGTAATACTGCTTTATCGATCCTTCCCATACTGTCTCCCACAGTCGTGTTAAGCCCGTAGCAAGTACAACCTTTACAAAACAAGATCAAGAGATATGACTTACCATTTAAGTTGAATACTGGCTTTAAAATAGGATAAAAGGATGTTTCTTAGGCATGACATATTGTTGACATTTTAGTATATACATGATAAAAAAAAAAAATCCATACAGTGGAAGTTCACATTTATTTTAATAATAATTTATTTTTTAGCCCTACATTTGTGGGTACAAGTGATAAAGCCACCTTCACTTTATATAATATATAACTCTAAAAAGTATAAAAAGTTATTTTAAACTTTAAGCCAATGACACTCTTCATTCAAATTCTCATTCCTCCCATCCTTTTTTCTGTGATAAGCTACTTAACCACTTTTTGGTATTTGTAGAATAGGGATGAGTAAAGTTTGGCTTAGATGTAAATAAAGGCTGGTAGATGCTGGCTTTTTGGATTCTATTCTTGTGTTTTACATGATTCTTCTGCTGGCACAGTTGGGAAAGAGGCTTTTAAAAATGCAGCTCTAGAGCTTAGAGCGTTGATAGTTTTTGCGGAGGGGCTTCCAGTTTGGCAGTACAGGTGGTCGCTTGCAATGCTGACCTGTGTTGGTTTGGGAATGCTGCACGTGGAATTTCCTTTTTCCTTAATTTTCCTTTTGATGGTCCCCAGAGGAAGTAGCAGCGCTGCAGGTGCCAGCACGTGTCAGTCTGCACCTTAGCACCCCGGGCACCATCCTGGGCAGGTCTCGTCCTGCACCTCCACGCTCTGCGTTTCGCCCCGGCCTCCTCGCCCACCTCGGAGACGGTGCCTTTTCTGTGACGGTGGCTGGTGGCAGAAGTTCAAGCCCACTTTCAAGCAACTGGTCCTTGAGAAAGTTTCCAAGGACGCACTCATTTTTACCAGGGTTTATCTATCACGAATGTCTGCTTTTTGAGTTGGTGTGTCTGCCTGTGGAGCGTGAGGAGGAATATTTACAGAGGAAGGACATGGCAGGATGTTGGGATTGGTGCATTGGAACCAGCGCAGTCGCTGCCTTTGTGACGAGTTTACCACAAAAGCAACAATGAAAATCTCTGGCCCACCACGTTGTCACAGCTCCTGAACTGCAGGAGACGCAGGTGAAACCCTTCCATCCGTGATGCTAAAGCCTTTGGAGGGGCACTGCAGCTTGGGAGACGCTCCAGCACCCACTGTCGCACGTTTGTGCCGGCCCTGCCGCTCTCGGGCACACGATGGGTCTGGGGGACGGCGTCGGCAGGGCTCGGGCATCACTTTGGGTGCTGGTGCCGTGCTGGGGGTGGCCGTGCTGAGGGGACTGCACCGATGGGCACGGGATGCTCCTGTGGCCGTGTGTGGAGCCGGCCCAGCCAGGGCTGGGTTACAGGGAATTGTGTTGGGGCTGAGTTTATTGTGGGGAGGGAGCTGATGCTCTTAAAATAATGTTACTGACCATCTTAGACACTGAGAGGTGGTGATCACTGTGTAAATGGTACTCTTGTATTTCAGAGAGGCATTCGGAATAATAATTCAGCTCTGGTATACTGGTTAAGTATGCAATTTCATTTGACTTTTTTTCCCAGTTGAATTATTTATAGCTAGCACAAGGCACATCTTTCTGAGGCCTGCTAGTCTATTGTGTATGTATTATACTTTTATGTATGAAAGGCATAGATACAGTAATAATCCTTTAAATTGTTGTAAAGAATATTCTATATTCATAGTATACTGGAAGAATGTTTGGGGATTTCTGATGTGATGGCTTGCAGAGAGCGCTTGTATGTCAAGGATTGCAAAATATCTGTAAGGTAGAATAACCGATGCATGTGTACACTTAAAACTTCTCCTGGCCCCGAGTCAAGCGGCTTTGGAGGTTTGCAGGGGGAGCTCTGCATTAGCATTTTGCACAGCTTTGCAATTTGATTCCATTAGGGAATGGAAATGTGGAAACATTTTGGAAGCGCGGCTGTCAATCTCGGCAGAAGCTCGGAGTCCTGGAAATCTCATTAGCCTGTCTATCAGGTGAGATCTAAAACTGAGGTCCTGACCGCGTTTGGTCATTAAAGATCTCACACAGTGTTCACAGGAGTAAAGGTGTTAAATGCAGTGTTTTGGACCAAGTCCAACTTGTGAAATTAGATTTGGTATAAATTTCCCTAGCAGTTTAATTCTTTGCTTCTTGTTCTTAACTATAGTGTAATAAAGCCTTGAGTTATTAAACAGCTGCTCACTTAGATCCTAAGAGTGCCCGCTTTTAAGCAACAGGCCAAGTTTTATAACCATATGTATGAAATTACATAGAAAAGAGTCATAAATGATCTTAAGCAGAGACTTCCATGTTAAAGCTTTAGCATGCCCTAATTCTTACACTGCCAAAAGTGTACGCGCTGTGTTGGTTACTGGATTCTGGCGAACGCTTCCTACCGCTGTGCGAGCGAAGACGGGAGCTGGTGAGTTGGAACTGTTCAGACCGACGCCGAAGCTGGGGGTTTCAGCGTCTCTTGGCATTTCTCATGCGCTGTTGGTGTTTGGGTTGCACACACGTTATTGCCAAGTGGTGTGGGTTGTCCTCGTGGGCCCTCTGCTCGGTGGTGCCGTGGGATCACGTTCTCACACTGCCGTCAAGGTTTGTCACAGCTGCGTTGACTCCCTCCATCCTCCATGGCCTAAAAGCCGTCCCGCGGGAGCCAGGCCAGGCTGCTGGTGCACGCAGGGCTCGCCCCGGGATTCCCTCTCCGTAGCTTCCTCGTGTGTTGCTCACTGTTCTCAGGCGAGGTGTTTATCTGTATTCTCTTTCTTTTCCAAGCCACATCCCTGTTTTCTGTACGCTGTCCGCTTCTCCATCTGTGTGAACATCCTACGGGCACACTCGGAGCCCCTGAAGGATGCACGCTCAGCTTGTCGTGCAGTGCAGCACACAGCGCTTGGCTGGAAATTAGATTTCTGAGCAGTGTCCTCAAAGATGTGTTTCTGGAACAGTAGAGTAGACTTGGAAATCCAGGGAGAATATACCGTAGCATCAGCAAGGAAGCACATAGCTAAGTAAACAATTTTGAATCAGTATTTGTTGTTAATAGTAATAGATTTTCAGTGCTCTGAGGAATTCAATCTGTTCTTTACCGTATGTTTTCAAAATTTCATGCATTTTTTTCTTAATCTTGTTTCTTCCTTAATCTTAAAGGATACGCTTAAAAAGAAAGCACATATCAGAAAGCATCTACGTTCTTCAATATGTTGTTGTTCTCCCCATCTCTTTGTACTTTAATCACCTAGTAAACCAGGTGAAATATAACCCAGTATTGTAAGGAGAGCTGTACAAATATGAAAATTGTGTTTGATTTTTGTAAAGTTTATTTCTAATTTTTGGAGTAGGGAAGTTATCAAGTGGAACAGTTCTCTGCATGGATGGTATTTAGCTTATAAATTGTATACATTTGAGATCTTCCACTGATCGAGGGCTTTGTGTTGTGCATGACAAGCAGCTCTACTACAGATAAGAGACTCGTGTCTGTGGAGTTTTGTCTGCGTTTTGCATGTTTTGAGGATCGCTGCTTATGTATGTCCCCAGCTCTTGCTGGTAGGTAAATTTATGAATTAAGTTTGTCAACTCCAAAAGATTTTCAGGTTCTACCAGAGAATTAAAGCTTAGTTGTGTTTATGTCAGTATTTAGCTTGTCCATGGTGACTGAATATTTGTCTGCTTTTCATCAGTATCTTGGCATGGTGTCTTTCAAGATCACTTTGTCTCATTAACAGTTTGTCTCAGTAATACCTATGTCTCTTACCTAACTCAGGAGAAGGGTGGCAGCTCTGAGAGCGCCGTGGAGCTGTGCTGCGTGTTGAGATTGTGCGTGTCGTACCAGTTCACACCAAGTTTTGAACAGCCGATGGGAATCGAAGCAAAGCATCTAGCAAATGGGATTACTGATAAATGACATGATATGTTTTTTTCTTAATATTTTTTCAAATTGAGGATTTGGACACTTTGATTTGGATGCCAGCTTTCTTTCCTCTTTCCACATTGCATTTTCAGTTGTCTTTAAATTTTCCATCTTAAGTCAATACTGTGGACAGTGCAGAGAATGAAGTGCTCATGGAAGGGAAAAAAGTAGTTGAATTGCCCCTTATTCCTTGGCATTAGTTAGGATCTTCTCTGACAAGCAATACTGAGTTCACTGGCAAAAATGCGAAGTAATTAATGTACTTGATCATGTATCATCACCTGGCTGTTGAGTATGCATCATGAAGATACAGAGTAAAATGAGGAACACCAATAGTTAAGTGTCACTGCAGTGAGAATTTGACTGTTCTGGGGAGTGAAAAATCTGCCCCTGCAGCTCTGCCCGTTTGGGAAGGAAGCGCAGGAGAGCGAGGACGTGCCGGGGCTGGGCTTCAGAGTCCAGCTCCGAAGGCTGAAGGTTTACCAGCAGCGGTTGGTCCTGTGTTACCTCTGATGTGAATGAAGTTGCTTACAGCTAGACCCATGCAAACAGTTCTATCTAAAACTTTTTAAAATTATTGTTCATTTATTTTAGTAATTTTCTCCGACTATTTTCTTGTTCAGTTCTCTGTTTTTATCCAAGTGTTCTTCAAAGCAAGAGTGGGTTACTCTGTAATTTTGAGTCTCTGGCCGTTTGGCTCTGATCTGGCCTCCATCGCAGTCATTCTGGTGTTCATGCACGTGTTGCAGCCGTGTGGGACACGCCAGGGAGGCAGCGTGTGTCCCTGCTGCCCTCCGAACCTGCCCGCAGCCCCGCTGCTGGGCATCACATCCCATGTCATTGGGAGTCAGTGCCAAGGCAGCCCTGTGCTTACACGTGTATGAAAGCAGAAGCACCCGATGGTCTCTAGGAAGGTAATCTCGTTAGATTAATCGTATTCTGTGTTAGCAATGTTAGTATTCTTGCCGCGTCCGTGCTCCTTTGAGATGGGGACCTTGCTGTGCGAGTATAATCCATGATAGGAATTTCTGCTCCTAATATTCCCTTTGTGAAAGTATTGCCATGCAGGCAGTCTAACCTCACAGCATCGCTTCTTCTGGTAAGCAAAATTACTTCAATCCTCTGAGTTACTTAAATGACAGTGGAATCCCAAA
The DNA here is from genome assembly GCF_059628265.1 of Tinamus guttatus. Classification (NCBI taxonomy): domain Eukaryota; kingdom Metazoa; phylum Chordata; class Aves; order Tinamiformes; family Tinamidae; genus Tinamus; species Tinamus guttatus. The sequence goes on from NW_028288689.1 coordinate 4,404,411, forward strand.
TGTGCTGAAAGGAAGGCACCTCACGGCTTTTCTAAGCTGAGAAATTCTCAGTGGGGCGAAGATCTCAAAGTTCAAGTAATTAGAAGGTCTGGATATTTCTTGCTCTCTCGCTCTTTCTTTTTTAACAAAGGCTTTTATGCACAGAGTGAATCATGAAGGTGCTCACTTTATCTCACTTGTAGAAATAGTGGAAACTGAGGGATAAAGGTCAAGCCTTGGTTTTGCTAGAACATCTGCAGGCTAAGACACCCGTTGTGTTTTTGGTTAGTAATTCAGATTCTTTGACTCATTTCGAAAATACAGTTCAAAGAGATTAGATTATGAGAAATAGCTTGTCAACATCAGAGCAATGAATCCCAAATCTCATTTCTTGATTGCACAAAGTAGACATGGGCACAGCAGGCCAGCAAAATGGTTTTAGCTCAGTAGTGACAATAATGATAGGTTAATTTTTAAAGATATTAAATAATCATTAAAATCTGGGAATTTCATCATGTTCCCAAGCAAAATTTTCTCATTTAAATGTAAAATACATGTGGACAGACAAGAGTGGCAGGGAAATTAGATGGGATAGTGCTGGACTCATCCTTGATTGCCAGCCAGTCATGGGTTAGCTACGTTTGCTGCTCTGAATGGAGGTGGCGAAGGAGGGTTGAGTGATGAACCCCCACCTGAAGGACAGTGTGGCATTGAGGACAGCTCTGTGGCTGGAGTGCAGAGCCACCCACCCTCCTTCCCCTCCTGCTTTCCCCCATGAGCGCTCGAGCTTCCCGCTCGCTGCCCGCTGCAGCCCTTCACCTCTGCCCTCCAACAGTGTTGACTGCTGGAAAAGACTCTGTGCGGCCGCTCTCCACCGCTGCCCCGGGCCCCTGGTTTCCTGAAGTACATGCCACGTGTGGACTTTTACTGGCAGGGTGGCACTGCTGCCTGGTGTCCTCACCAACACTGCGCAGGGGTCTTTTCCAGAGCAGAAACCAATTTCCCTCAGGCTGCTGGAGACTCCTGGCTGTGAAATATTTCCTTAACTCTAATAAATAAAATGTGCAGGCATGCAGGCAGGAGGCCTCACCTGGAGGATTTCTCCTTCACCACCACTCTCGGTGCTATTCTGATAACACTGAGTGACCTTGGCTGATGCTGGAGGAGGTGCCTCCTTGTCCCTCTGGTTGGTGCTGGGGGCCGGCAGCTGGTGCTGCCCGAGTGCACTGCGCGCACCAGCCATTCCTGTGCGCTCTGAGCAGAGACTCGAAGACATAAAAAGGTGGAAGAGAATTTTTTATTTACACAGGGACCACTGTAGATTCCTGGCTGGCTGGACATTCACTGAACCAGCTAAGGTGGCTTTAGGGCAAGTGTACCCTTTGCACTGAAAGCTGTGTACAAACTTTCCTCCTATGGAGGCGGTGAGCTACTTGGGGAGATGCAGAAAATTCACTGCAGAATTGCAGAGTTGGATGCAGAATTATTGGTGAAGTGTTTCTTCAGCATCAGAGCAATTTAATGAATGACACATTGCTTTGTGAAAATTCTCTTGAAAATGAAAAACAGTCACAGCTCCTGTGGGTGTTTTCTAACTCAGTCTGTTTATAAATAACTATTAATAAAGGATCTTCAGTGTATTGAGATGACATTTTATAGTATTTGCCTAGATTAAGTAATTAGAATATTCTGAATTTTATTATGTCACATTTCTGCCCAGAAACAGGAGTAGAGTTTGTGCAATGCAGAATGTCTATTTCAGTAAAATTAGCTTCTCAGTAAAGGATTAGTGGAAAACCTACATTTCTTTTGGAAATATAAATTGTATCCAGACATTTTACTTGGTCTTAACAGAAAGGGAAATACTCCTGATAATTTGATTCCTGATAGCTTGTAAATTAAATCTTTTCTAAATTATATTAAATATAAAGCATATTACACGCTGATTTCTAAATCTGAACCAGCATAAATGAACTGTTGTTAAAAGTGATAGTTACAGTGCTTTAGATTGACTTTGAAACATGCTTATGTGGGTGTTTGTTCTAGACATTGACAAAAATCCTTTCTATGAGCTAGTTAATAACTGTGAGTATCCAGCAACTTTAACCTTGCTGCTTACATAGCCACATGAAGGGTTGGCCTGTCGTTATTGCTGCCGTTAGATACAAAAAGCAGAGTTTTGCCTTGTAATGATTTGGATCAAACTTTGGGTTTTCATCACACGCGATGCATTTGGATAGCGTTAGCTCATTTCTGAAGATGATGCTAAGTTTAGCTCGCAGGCAAGAACAGCGTGTAGAACGATGCTTGCTGGTTGAGCCCTCTTGCTTTTACAAACAACAATAACACAAAAAGAACCATCAGACTTTACACAAATGCAATATAAACTGTAAAGATATAGAAGTTCACTTCTCCTTCTCATGGGAAGTATGTGCAAGCACATCTTGACTTTTTGGCATTTAGCCTGATGTTGACAAAAGGGCCCAGACCTTGTCAGATAGTATTTCAGAGCTGATTGCTGATGACCACCTGCCAGTCAAACTCGGAGAAACCCAGCCGAGCAGTCAGATAAACAAGGGATGCACTAGTTGCATCTTCATCCTTTTAAGTTATATTGGCCAAATACTAAACATGAGGAAGAAGCATGAGGAGAAAAACAGCTTAAAAACTGACCTTTACTGTTGGAGGGAGTTCCTAATTGCTGCCCAAGCATGTCTGGGCTGCACAGCAGAATATATATCCGAATTCAGGGTGTGTCTTTAGAATGAAAACATGTAGCTAGAGTGAAAAGCTGCTTTTATTGTTACTGGAGTTTTGCTGTAGAACGACCATAAGACTGAATCACATATTCTGTGATTTGGGGGGGAAGAAAAGAGGCCGTCAGTGTCAATATTACAATAATTATATCAAGGCAAAGATAAGTTTGGTGGAAAAACAGGCGTTTTGAATATTAAATACATATAAATTGTTGTTAAAATCTTGTTTTACAGTTTTACTTTGAAAACAGGTTGCTTGACTACATTTAAATAAAAAGGGTAGGGAAGTATCTTGCATAAAGTGTGTTGAAATTATTTTGGATTATCCCTGAAGTAATGTTTATTTTCATTTCTCCTTCTGCTCCCCAAAATATAGCACACCTTCAAATGGATGTGAAGGTATTTTATTTGTCTACAGAAATGTAGTGTTGTAGGAGAAAGTACAGGGCCAATAAGCCTAGGTCATACAGTGGTCTGGGGACCACCTGACCAAATAATTTTGAGGAAATATTAAATGCTAAAGCAGTTCTCTTCATGAGTGGCCTTTATGACATGTATGGGGTCTCTTGCAAGGTTCCAGAACAAAGAATTTGCTTTGGTTGTAGTGCAAATTCCTAAGGAAACATGGTAATGATCCAAGGCTCCAAAAGGGTTTCCAAGATTTACTTTTTGCTTTGCATTTTGTATCACAGGTAGTGCTAACTCGAACTTATTTTTATGAAAGGCTTGGTTTGGTGGTTCTTTCTGATGTCGCTCTTTTTGTGGAAATATTGGTGCACTGTTTATATATTCATGTAATGAGTGAGTGGTTCCTACTTTATCCTCCCCTCCTGCTGATTTCTTTTGAGGCTTATATTTAAATACTGAATAAATTTCAAGTATTATTAGATGAGAAATTTTGAGAATCACCAATTATATTTTGATAAAAACATCAGTTACAGCTGGTGCTTTGTGCCTGGCCTGTTGGGCTTTGTGTCTTTTCCATTGTTAACAAGTTTGAAATATAGCTAAATGTTGGGAAACACAATTAATCTTTCTCCTCCCTCGTGTCAAACATACTAAAACCACATTATTGCTGCCCTTGAAGAAGGGATGGTAGATTGCTCCTCTGGAGGCACCGCGTCATCCAGAAGGATGGAAGAAGTCAACGGCCAAAAGAGGCAGGACCATCACTTGATACCAGGTGCCATGGGCAGGATGTTCCCAAACGAATGGGGCTGTTAGACTACTCGGAAAGGTTTAAAAGAGCCAGACACTGAGAAGTACAAGTGTCCTTATGCTCTTAGAGCAAGGTGCATAAAGCAATATTACTTGGTATGGTCCGTGTTTTACGGACCGTGTTTTGTCATGCCTGCCTGGACTTGCAGGAGGAGGCTGGTGGTCCCGGCCCGCTCGCTGATCAAGTCGCTTCCCTCAGTGCAGCACACGCGATGGAATTGCCTCTCCCTTGGGGAAACGGCCTCTCCAGGTGTGCTAATAAAAAAATATTAATAGCTTGGAGAAAGTACTTGCCACAGCAGCCCTGCCTTGGCGGTGCGGGGATCGATTCCCGTGCGGAACTGTCCTGATCCCCCGGCGTTGCCCCCTCCGCATCACCGCAGCGCCGCGCTCGGCTCGCAGGTCATCGGTAGGACCTGAGGCATCCCTGGTGCCAGCAGAGCACCGCGGTGCGGCGTCAGCAGCCTCTCTGGATGAACATGTGGGTTGAAACAGCCGCGTGCCTTCAATTACGATCTTAACCTAAGAGATAGGAATGCTGTAGTAAATGTGTCAATAAGAAGTAAATGTAATATTGCTGAACGTTATCCTATATGTTTTTTAAGTAATATTAGCAAAATTCCTGTAAATGCTTTAATAATAATAGTGTTTTAACCAGCAACAGCTTCTCAGATGTGAAATCTTTGATACAAAGAACAGCTTGTTGGCCCAAATGTTTCTTGTACCTGTAATTTGGTGCAGGGGCAGCCCTCACTGCAACCCTGGATGGTCACGACTCGAGCACAGCGTAGCTGGTGTGGGCAGAGCTGGAAGAGGTTGGAGGAGTGTTGGTGTGCTCTAGAGCACAGCAGCTCCTTGGGAACAGGCAAGAAGTTCTCCTTGTTCTGATTTTAGCCAAAAGGAGCAAAATCACCTCAAGGCCACGGGAGGAATGTGGTTTAATTTGATCTTTTAGAATTCAAGAAATCTAAGTGTAGCCATTTGGGGAGCCATCTCTCAAACAGATGAATGAACCATGTCTGTTAGCTCAAGAAAAAAAGTTCTTATTAGGCAGTTATATACCCGCTAAGCATCCCAGGCATGTCAGTGCACTTTTGTGCATAAATGTTGTGGTTAAGGCCAGATGCATGTTTCAGATGCAGCCTATGGTCCATGCACAAAGACCTGCTGAGGGATCCAACTGAACCATTATTTCGTTACGGTCTTATAAAATGGCAGCGACTTTTTTACTGTTTTCAAGTGCATTCAGCTTTGAGAGAACTCATTCCATAAGCTGTAGAGGAGCATCTGTAAGTGAACAGTAAAGAGAGACCATTTAGTTTTCATTAATATTATGCTTACTAAATCAATTAATTTTTATTAAATGGAGTTATGTTAGAAGTTGCTTCAATTAAGACACCATCTTTTCATACAATGCATGCAAGTTACAGGGTAGCAGATAAAAGCGTGAAAACTTTTTAAAATAAAATATCAAGAATCAAAGGATTTTCTTTATGGCTTGCTGATGCACACAAATATAAATTGAAAATGATTTTCTGTGTAACTTAAAAATGATTTTCAAAATTCTGTTAATTCACAGAATTAACAATTAACTTGGGGGTCAAAAATATACTTTTAATGTATTGCTTGTAAAAAGACCTATTTTATATCTGTTTACTATTAAATTAAAATATAAATATATGCCAGCTGGTTAAAGATTCTAGTCTTATAGTCTAGACCTGAAAGACAAGACCGTGTTTTAAGAAAACCTGCTGAGTTGTGCAGGTGCAGTGGGAGGGAGGATGCCCCCGTGCGAGTAAGGATCCCTGTGTGCCCCTGTGTGCTTATCGGGGAGCTGAGAAGCCCCCAGCACAGCAGCCCGTACGGCGCGTGCGTGGCCGTAATAAACCCTCCCGCTCTGTGTGTTCCTCCTTGTGCAGCGGGGAAGGACAGGTTGTTGCTGGGGCCCAGCGCTGAGTGGGTCCTTCCATGGAAAACCAACTTAGTGGCCCATGCTGGGAGCTCCTTGCTGCTCTGGGCATCGGTGCCGTCACGCGATTGCTCGTGCTCCCATGCACCGGCTTCGCATGCACGGCCACAAGGAAGGGCATGGAGAGGCACCGCAGGGATCTGGTGAAGCCCTGCTCTGGGTGAATGAGGGGAAAAGACATTTTCTTCAACCCTTAGGCTATCTCCTTGATAAATTTCAAAGGTTCACTGTGAGCAACAGAGGTGTTAGTACTTCCTAAGTAACTTGTAAAATGGGAAGCTAAGCCTTAAACTAAGATGTTAAACACCATGCAAGTTGTTTTATCAGTCCCTGCTGTAACATCCTGGGGTAACTTCCCAAAGTGGAAGTGTTGGGATTCGTGATTGCATTAAGCAGATAGAACTGCAGAAGTGCAGGTATCTGATTTTTTTTTTCCAATAATTGATTTGACAGGAAAATAAGTACCTTTTTTGGTAGGGAAGAACAAGAATGTTGTAGTAAAAAGAGCATTTCTTTTCATTTATCTGGTAGGTTCTGACTCTAATAAGACAGTGTTGTCAGAGATTGATTATACTCATCTTCAAACTCTCATCTCTTAAAAATTAATTCAACAAATGAATCTAGGACAGGCAATAGTTTCATGAATTCATATAAAATGTGGCTTTGGGTTACCATTCAAAGTATAAATATCTACGAGCCACAATTTTAGAATACTGGCATGGAAAAGAAGCATAAATGTATAATAATTTAAAGGCCATGGACTTCATTTTCCTTTTAATGAATAGCTAAATTACAGAGCAAGTTTATAAGCCTTCTGTGAGTATTTTGCTTTCCTGCACAATGACTATTTAGTCTCACTTGACCTCAGTGAAATTATATTAGGGGTGAATCTGATTATTAGTTACAGCCTGAAATTCTCTTTGATCAGTTTTGTCAGCTTTACTCGCTCCTGTGAGACAGACCTGTCTTCTGGAAAATGGCTGTAAAGCTTTTATAGTTTATCCTATCTGCTTTAGTTTCCAGTGCTAGAGAAACAGAATTCTGGGGAAAGGAGAATTTTCTCTCCCTTCACCCCAGATTTCTTCGCTAATGATTATATTTTTTTTTTATTGTGCAGTAGCCATGAGTTGATAACACACTGTAGGTTTGATCCATCGTAAAGTAAAGGTTATAGAATATGTATCTGGCTGCAATAATGGGAAGAAGCACTGCAAGGAGGTGCTGTCTGAGAGCTGTCAAGCGGTGCTGCCGTGAGTTACTGGCATGGGGCTTTGCTGCTCACTTCCAAAACCAGAATACTCCAAGAGTAATTTTGAATGAATAGTAAGCAATATTTATTAGATACTTAATGTGCAAAAGATAAGGCTGGCGTTTCATTACATAGATATATTCCTGAGAATGTGGAACATCAGCATCTTTGGAAGAGAAATTCTCATTTATATAACAGCTTTAGGTCATAAATGTGAAATAACCCCATCTTTGTTAATAGCAGGTGATGTTAATCACTTGTCTCATGCAAATAATCACTATAAATAGAGCAATTACTACATAAGCAGTCAATTATAATGTTACTTTGTTAGAAAAAGAGAGGATTTAACCTTTTTCTAAGACGTAAATAAGCGGCGCTGGCTCGGTAGGACAGATGCAGCGGAGGTGCTGGCGGCGCAGGAGGGGTGCGAAGGCGGCGCGTGGGGCTTGGCGGGCGCTGGCTGCGGCGTTGAGCCCGCGCGCGCTGTGCGGTGGCCGCAGCGGGACGGGGACAAGGCGCCTTGTGGGGAAGGGCCTCGCGACTGCACGTGGGGACCCGCCATGTGTCCCCCGTGGTGACACAGCGCCCGGTGCTGCACGGCTCTTGGGCAGGTGCAGAGTGTTTATACATCTCCTTTCCGCTTCCCCCCGCCTTTTTCTTTCCCTGAGTAATTCTCCTGTTCCTTCAAAGAATGCGGACAGGCGTAAGCATTATTGAGGGATGATTCACGGCTGCAGAAATGAGTGTTTGTAGTTGTAAATGCTAACATGATCCACCAAAACAGAGCCGTCCTCTGTGCTCTTCTGCGTGTCTGCAGAGGATGCTGCTGCTCTGGATAGGCAGGTAGGTCAAGCCATCATGCCCCCCGCCGGCACCACTGCGCTCTGAAAGATAGGGACGGTGGATACATGTGCTTTAAATAGTCCCTGTGCCTGGGGAGCTGGCACGATGTGGGAGATTCGGTGTTTCAGACCATATGAAGCTCTGGACCTTTGTACCTGAAAGCTGCTTGCATGGGGGAAGCACATTTGTATGTAGGGATGTGTTTTTATGCTCTCTCTCTCTGGTGTTTCTTGAAGTTTATGCATTACAGTTGTTGATGTGCAGGTGGAGCAGCATCGTTACATTTCTAGCACCCAAGGGATGTAAATAAGCCAATAAATGAGGAATTCTGATTGAGGAGTCCTCAGGGCTGCTGAGCTCAGGACGTAGGTGGTGCCCAGGACCATGTGCCAAGCTGGGCCTCTGCAAAATGAATGGCCGTGTCACAGTATGGAGAGGTGGTGCTGAAATCTCTAAGAGGGTCTTGGTGGCATCCCCAGGTTGTTCCCGTGCAGGTAGAGGGGATGGCTGACATGTCCTGCTCCCCAAGAGCCATTTACCGGTAATTCTGGAAGATTTGGCCGAAGGCAATTGTTAAGAAGCTAATGTACAACTGAGGAGAGAAAATAATAGTCAAAAGGGTGTTTTGAGCAGAGTATTTGCGCATCTTAGTTTGCCAGTCTATAAAACATGCAGGAGATGCATGTGTAGTGTTAGTAAAACCTGCGGACAGCAGCCGAGTTGCCTCTTCATGGATAAGCAGTGATTCTTAGGTCCCTAACAGCCTGTTTCCCAGTCTAAACAAATATGTTGTTCTTAATGTTAATAACTCGTCTGTATCCCTGTTTGGATGTTTGGGGAGCGGGAGGGAGAATCCTGCCTGCCACAAGCGTGGGCAAACCCCGTGTCCGAGGGCTGGAGCGCGAGGCCTCTGAGGCGCTGGGCGCTGCGGGAGCTGGGCCGCGCGCAGGAGCACCGCGCCAAGAGCCCTTACGTAAGAAACGCCCTGCTCGGGGAGGGCGAGGGGATCTGCCTGGTGTTTGGGTGCCTGCCCGAAGCGTTCCGGCTGGCTGCTCTCAGAAACGCCAGGTGAAGCAGAGGAATCGTGGCGCTTGCGTGACGCAGTAGTGCCACCTAGCCCTGGCACCCGCCGGGCCGTGCGCCGCCTCGCCGCTGCTGGCGGCATGAAAACCAGAGCGCGCTCGGTGGGGAAGAACAGACAGACACTCCTTAGACTGTACAGATCGGATGGTCAAATGAAGAGTCTTTTAGTTTCCTTCTAAGCAAAGCAGAAGCAGTGATTTTTTTTTTTTTTTGTTAAGTAGATTTAATATTTTCACATGACAGAAACTCATATTAATGATTTCCTAGTTTGCCTTGGTAGACACTGTGTTAATAAATGTTATTATTTTAGCATCTGTCAAAATAATATGTGGCGGTTTTTTAATTAGTGATGTCCTTGCAAAAACTAGCAGAAAATGACAGAAAAAAAAAAAACACTCTTAGTACACATTTTGCATGTTTTTAAGAGGGGATAAAAAATGTGGGGAACTAATGGACAGGGCCACGGTATTGAGTCTTGCCTGATTCCCTGTGTGAGGGCAGCTAACTGTCCGGGATGCAGAAATCGGGGGCGTGTGGAGCGGCTGTGTGCCCACGGGCAGCGCCATGCGGGGAATTACAGGCTGTCCTGGAGCAGAGCCCAGCCAGTGCCTCCCCATGTATCACCTTGTCCTGTGGAAGGGAGCTACCACTTCAGATCCAATACCTGCTTTGCCTTAACGGTCTCAGTGCTCTGGTCTCCCCCTGCCTTTATAATAAGCTTAAAAAAAAAAAAAGGACCAAATATTGCACTTGGATTGATGCTGTATTTAATAAGTCCTTTACGCGATGTAATAGCAACTGTTAATCAATAGACATGCCAGAATAGCTTCCAATACAACCTTGTAGAGTTTTTAAATTAATCCTTATTAAAATTATTGACTTGTTGTGACTTACTGGGGTTGCAACTGGAACAGTTTTTCATCCTAATTAGGAGGTTAGGTTCCACTGCTCAAACTGCAGATAATAGTGTAATGATTGTCGTCCCGAAACATAAAAATCAATGCGCGATACCATCAAATTCTGCCTACTGTCACAAATTGTGGAAATCACTTGGGGTTTTAAAAACACAGCTAGATCGTGTTTTCTTTTATTTTTTTGTAACATTTTTGAGGACAGCTACTTAAGAGAATGTCTATTAACCTAAAGCAAATATCAAGTGGTGCTCAGATAGTTAGGGCCATCTCTTATTTTGTAATATCATTCACAAATGTTTTAGGAGTGATACAGAATAGGCTTTTTTATAGTATCCAAAATCAAGGATCTTATTATGAAGAGTAGCAGGAGGGACAGTTGTTTTATGTGTTTATGGGATTAAAAAACTTAAGTATGAACTTAATGGCCACATGCATGTTTTAGACCTTCCATCTGTGTTAAGCTCATGTAAACTAACAAGTTTTCAAGCTTCCTCTAGATGCATATTCCATCTTTTCTTCTACTGGTTTCACACTGCTATGTCAAGGGGCAAAAAATGAGAGAAAAAAATGTTAGTTGTCACTGGAGCTGTGCTTCAGTTAGAGGTTATTTATAGTGAACTTGCTTTTAATATTTGATGTACACAGACCTTTCAATCTCAGTCAGGTGTAAATCTAAATAACTCTTCTGATATATCTGGCTACAGGAGGTAAGGAAGGTGGAAGATTTGAGACAAAATGCTTTGGCGATATTGGTATAAATGCGCTGTGCTTGTTTATTTAAAGTCTCCTGTAGATTCTCAAATTTGAGGAGTGTGTTTTCCATCTATTCCATCAAGTAATAATAAAAAGAATGAAGATTTATTCCTGAAGCCTCTGAGAAAATTTGCTTGTAGAAACAAATGAGCTGCCCTTCTCCAGCAGGGTGTTGGCTCTTCTGTGCTCCAGCCGTGTCCCCAGATGGCCATTGCTGACTGCAAGGCCCCCGCGTTGCTTTGTGGTACCTTAGACCTCTTGGAAAGGAAAGAGCTGGAGGGGATTGCCATAGAATTCCAGAATGGGTTGAGGTACCACTTTTCTTTCATTGAGAAGTATGTAATTTCTTCGATTATATAAAGCAAAATGAATGTTCACGAATCTCCACCTTTCAGATTTTAAAACCCATGTGCATCAGTTTACCATGGAGGTGGCACGTGGACAGACACACACAGGTTTTCTTGTTTGCCTTTGCTCAGAAATTTAAGATTTGCCATTATGTGACTCCGTACTGTGATGAACTGACTTGAATTGTGAGTGGTGTATTCATGGGTTAATGCAAACTATAACACATTTCCGACAAAAAACTTTTCCTGGTATTACAGTTTTGTGTTTTCCCTAAAAAGGAGTTGAAAATGCTGCTGCTGACCCTGCTTAGGGGATCTGGCAAAATTCTTAACTGATTCAAATCAACAAATCTCCATTAACTCAATGGCGATGAAGTGATTTATAGGAGCTGCAGATCTGGTAATCATCATTATCTTTATGTGAAGATCAATTGGCTCTAGAGATCCACACAGTAGATTATGACACTATTTGAAAAGTATATACTAACCTTGCGCTGTTCAAGTGAAATCATTTCAATAGGCTTCTGATATCTATTAAAAGAAAATTTATAATACTCTTTAAAAGGAAATAGTAACTCTGGGCTCGTTATTACCCTTAGTTGTAGCGTTAAGCAGCTCATCCTGCGGGGCTGCTGCTGCCAACAGGCCGTGGCCGCTGCGCCGGGCGCCCACTCGTTGGGCCTTCCTCAAGTTGTTTACATGGTGAGATGCAAGTGGTTGAAAGAAAACCTTTTCCATCAGCATTAATGTCATATTTCAAAATTTAGGCGACTCTAAATTCTTGCTAATAGCAAACAAGGAGAATTTTGACTGCAGTAATTAAAATCACATTAACTAACACAGGCTGCTTTTCTCTATTGTACTGTCAAATTCAATTCTCAATGTGAAAACAAAGCAAAACATGATTTCAGTTAAATGTTTGTTGAATAAAAAAAACTATTTTCCTTTGTAGCCTCTTTCGAAACAATTAGGCATTAGCTTCATCAAATACCAAGTTATAAGAGAATTCAGTCTAAACTATGTGAACCATACATCCTTTGAAATTTGCCTGAAAAGACTCATTATAAAACTAATGCTGTGAAAAAGCACTCCTTTTCAGACTGGAGAAAGCACCTGAGTATGTTTCATAAGTGACTGCACATCATTTGAAAGCATCTTAGTAATGTCTAAAAACCTTCCAAAGTACCTTTCAACTAGGGTATTTCATATTCGGCACATCTGTATTCCTACAAGACTTGCAATAATACTCTGATTGGTTAACTATAGATTTTTTTTTTATGTCTATGTTAATGCCTTTATTGATTTGAGGCAGATAAACTCAATTGTGCATGAAATTTTACTTGTTTGGGTACAAAAGGAGGATTGAGTCTTGGCAGGAAAATGCTGGCTTCCAGGGAGGACGGGTATTGAGACGTTACCTTCTAAAACCTGTTCAGCACATGGAAAAATTCTTGATTTGGGTGAGCATTAGTTGTCAACAACTGAGTTTGATCTATTAGTGTGTTTCAGATCCAAGACAAGTTGATTATTAAATGGATTATTGAATGGTACTGCAGATAGTGGAGTTGTGGGTTAGTTATTTTTCTTTTATCTGCTAATCAACCTATTTCTCCACATGAAGCTTAGTGGCTATAGTGCTTACTTCAAAGCATTGTATACAAATATACACAGTAGAAACTCATTAATTTTCAACTGTTGGGAATGCACTTGAGGAATAGATGAATTTTTCAAATCAATGCTCTTGCCACATGCTGGATTCATCTATAAAATAACTGTGGGATGTTTCAGATGGAACCCACCTAGAATCCATAAAATCAGGAGAAATAATGGAGTTGGTTTTCAAGTAATAAGGATGGATTCTGGAACAATCAAAATAAACTTAAAAGCTGTGAGACAAAATGGCTCAAAATCACGTAGCTGAAAACCAAGGTATATGAATGAAGTTCACACCATGAACAGAGAAAAAAAACCTTATGATGTTGTTAAATAGTGTTACAGGATGCCTACTATACACTAACCTTAGCGCTTTCCTGTCCTTTTAATGTCAATTCAGCAAATACGAATTTGTTGTTAATCTTATGATTTTACCTGTTTTCTTCTGCTAATTTATTACCTAGCAGGTTCTTAAGTCTGTTTTTTCTCTTGTCTGACTTGTTTAGCTTTCCTTCACGTATTGATCCGAAAAGAGGCCTCCTCTCTGCCCTGTGGGCTTCTCCGTTATTGTTGCTCCTAGTTTTTCATTACTGTGCAGGGCTCTAAGAGGGGTTGGAGATGTTTCAGGTAACTCTGCATTTGGAACGTAGGATTTGCAATCTGACTAATTTCCCTAAAAATAAAACAAAACAAAAGGTTTGGAAAGATCCTCCTGCATGTTCTTTTCAAAGGTATGGGAGTTTTAGTGGTAGGACGCCTTGCTTTTCCGTAGTTAAGTTCCTACAAGGAGTGATAAGGAAGCATGCTTCCGGTGTCCATGATAAATTATGTTACTTAGCAAAATGAGGATTAGTCTGGTTCTGCAGAGATAAGTAGACTTACCACTGGATTTATCTGATTTCTGGAATGCTTAGAGAGTATGGGTGATTCATATAGAAAGAAGCAACTTTTAAAAGCATTTTTATTCTTCATTTCTAAAATCTAATTAACTGATATGTCACGATTTCATGTTGAATTACAATTTTTAAAATCACATCCGTTTCAAGCATTGATCTGACCATCTGTTTGGTGATGCACTTGCGCTGTATCTGAACTAATATTAGCGCAGTCTGAATGGAGTCATGGAACTATGGACCAATTTGTTTTTCCTTCTTATCACTCAAAACTCAATTTCTAAATGGGACATTTCCTAATTCTGTAGTCGTGAATATTGGGAAGCATTGCAGTAGCTTCATGCAAGTTGTTGATATTGAATATAAAAACCTTTCGGACAGCTAAATGGTTTAAAGTAGAGCAGATATCTAACATGTTTTACCTCTGCACAATAAAGGGGAGTGTTTGCTTGTTCAGGCCAGAGTGTCAGAGAAAGAAAATTTGTTCTGAAAGTGAAAATTCAACAGGAAACTGAGGATTCAATCATGGCGTTAATGTGAGTATACAAATTTCCTTGCAGATGTTTGTGCAAAGTGAGCTAACTTTTTACCGTTAGGAGTTTACTAGTTTTCAGATAGAAGGCTATCACTTGGAAAGAATCCAGATCTGTCTTTTAGGGAATTGCTGAAGTCTTAAGCATTGCAGGTTTGAGTGCTGTAGTATCTCAGCTCTGCAGATTTTGTGACACATGAACATAATCCACCAATCCTAAATTGCAAAGAGGGGATCTGTTCTGCAAGTTACTCTTAACAAATATATTATTTTTTTTTCTGCTTTTTATTTGCATTACATTGTGTAAATATTATATTACAGCAATTTAAAAAAAAACAGAGTTGAAAGTTAATGTGCAGCTTGAAAAAAAGAAAAGGAGCTAATGAAAAACACTTGCTTCTTTATATCCTTATGAGAATAAAGAAGGGGACTTGTAGTCAAAAAAAAACAACAAAAAAAGCTACTTATAGTAATTCTCTCTGCAAAAATTCAAGAAAGGAAAATTGAAAGCTGCATGTGTTTATCAGATCTTGATTAAAACTCACATTTTAATCAAAATTCTGGAGTCGCACAAGCTTGTTTAATTGTTGGAGCTTGATTTTCTGCTGCTTCTCAGTTGTTTACTCTGTGAGCACCACCTTGATCTGTGGTTCGGTTGTTTTTTGGGCTTTGCTGTCAATAAACGGGAATATAAGTAGTAGTATCTAGTAGTAGTATCTAGGTGGTACAAGTTGCTGTCCTGTGTTTTTACAGTGGCTGAAATGGAAAGCACTGATAATGATTATTTTTACTAGCTTTAGAACTGAAACAAGTTTAATAATCGCTTCACAGATTTTCAAGGTTTTTTCCTTAATTTTTTCTTTTACTGTAATTAGCTAGGATTGAACAAAACTTGGTCATCTCGTTCTAGTTTCAATTCTGAGCACCAGAATGTGCGTCCCCTTTGCAGGCAGGAGGCTGCGGGTTCAGGAGTGGGTCGGAATCCAGGTCCTCGCTCCTGAACGCTCTGCCCTCAGCCCCTTTCCCGGCCTCAGTGATTTGTGCTGCAGCAAAAACAGAGCTAGAGTGGCCTGGAGTCCTTCAGCAGTTCCCGTCTTACATAAAACCTTTCACACATTTCAGTTAAACTGTACAGAAGTGCTAGAGAGATGTCACCTTAAGTGACTTCTGCTGCAGCACTTGCAAAGCTCACATTGAGGAAGAGGTTTCCTTTCTTGCCTCTTGCTCTTTGATTTATTTTGTAAACAGATTCACAAAAGATTTCATGTGAGGCAGAAATTATTGAGGGACTCTGGGTAACTCAGGAAATTGGTATTGGTAATATGGATCATTTCACCTCTAGGTCATTTTCTGGCTGGGTATTGACCTAGATTTACGGTCCGATGGCCGTTAATGTAGATGAAAAGCTTTGTCAGTTACCTTTCAGATTCTGTTTCCTAGTAAATTAAGTTTAAACTGTTGATAGTTGATCGATTTCAGTTCAGAATAATAAAGCACTCGGTTTCCTCCCTGACCGGAGAAGGAGGAGACGGGCTGTGGCCGCCCCGCTGCCACATACAGGAGCAGGGCCGCAGATCCCTCCTCTGCCTCCGTGAGGCCATCCATTAAAATTGGGGGCTGGAGCGTGGCTCTGTGCCTGGAGGAGCCCCCCATCCTCGTGCTGGAGCAGGAGCCGCGCTGGGCTGCTGCAGAGACAGCAGGGAAGGCGCTGCCCTACGCGTTGGTTCAAGCGTTCGTCCTCTGTTGCCAGGTCGTCCTTGTTGCCCAATACCTGGGTCAGTAATCAAGGGTTAGCTGGCAATGAAGTGAATTAAATTGAAGTTTGATATGTGCATGGGAAGGATGTAGCAGGATGGTACTAAAAATAGCATTTTCCCAGGAAATGGAGATGCGTGTGTGACTACCACTCACGCACAGTATATGTCTGCATGGTCATCTTTGGTGTAGGCAGCTTGAAATCCTGAACTCATGAACATCAGTGGTAATTCACTTCAAACATAAGTGTGGAAAAGGATATGGTTAATTAGGGCATTTCATTGACTGCACATCTGGAGAACTACCAGTACTGGTTCATGTAATGTATCTAATTCTTTCTTCCTGGTTTCTGCTTGCAAGAATTCTCCCTAACCTTCTGCAGGTGTCCTCCAACCTTTGAAGAACCTGTAGGAAAGTGTAGATGCTGGGGAAGAGGTGGGGTATTTTGCTTGTTTGCTTTTAACACTAGCGCAATCACAGCTCCTATTGTAATCCTGTTCCTATGGAGTAAGACTCTGCGTGTAGATGTGAAACCCGGAAAATGAAAGTGAACATTTTAATTGGATTTCTGACAAACTCCGAGCACAACCAGTTGTCCTTTGGTAACAGCTGAGAACACTTGTTTTCTGGACAGCCGAAAACCCCTGCCTACCAGTAGCGATGGAAGACGTCCTTCCAGATTCGTCAGGACGCCTGGATAGCCCTGAGGGACCAAGTCTGTTCTAACCCCCAGAATGCAGGTGGTGACTGTGTTTCTTTATCCCAAACCCCGTGGCTCGTGTTCTCCAAGCACAGTCAATGCTCCTTGCTTGGAGTAAAGGAGCGAGGAGCTTTAACTTCTCCAGGATACTGGCTAAAACTCCACAAGCCTTTTGCCATTAGGCCTAAGGGAGCGTAGGGGAAAGCGAGGAAGGAATTGCCACTGACTGCATATTCTGCTGTGGATTAAAGCAATGAAAGGATTAGGTAGGTACATCACTAAAACGGCTTGAACTTTTCATAGTTTTTTTCCTGTTTCAACACAATACAAATTTTCAGCAGAATAATGTACTGTGTGTTTGAATGTCCTAGACACACAAGGGAAACTGCCACTAGGCTGTATCTCTATAGGAGGGGCACAATTTAATACTGCGCTTGCTGGGCTGCTACACAAAAGACGTAAAACCCTCAGTGGAAACAGAGGAATATGTTGGAATTGCTTTACATGAAATGGCAACATGGTTGTGGCTGTTGCAGGGATGGACTCTTGGGTGTGAGAGGTTACAGTTTCTTTTCGTGCATTGCTTTCTTCAGATTTATGGTACTGTCATTATGTCATACTGCAGAGTTGTTTTCTTTGGGGTTTATTTTCATTTTTTGAAAGGAATCGTTTCAAAGTCAACACAGCCAAATGACATGTTTGGAAACATATGAGCTTGCAGTAGTGTCTTGGGAGTGTTGGTGGAGCTTGTGGTTGTTACTTTTGTTAAACTGTGCTTTTAGTCCTTGTAGATTTTCCTGTATCAAATTTCTGGAGTCTAGAACTGTTTTTAGTTTTCTGCTCCCTCAGGTGGTATGTATTTTTGAAATGAATATGCAGCAAAACATATTCTCTTTTCCTGGCATTCCATTTCTGCCTAAGTACAAATTTCTCACCCTTCTGTTGTGCAGCTGATGTGCCTCCCGGGTAAGGATCCCCCTGCAGACGTGTTCGCTCCTCGTCTGCCCTAAGCGTGAGTGCTGTAGCTGACGCTGCCTCAGCCCCACCTTGTTTTCCTATTGAAGCTTTAAACTCGGCTCTAAGCCTGTAGGCTTGGGTGAATTTCCTACTTTAAAAATCTCTGGATTTTCACACTTATGCATTAAGCTTATGAAACTTTTCTGTGTTCATTTTACAGACTTGTTACCTGAAGGAATGAATATATATATATATATATATATATATATATATATATATATATATGTACCTTATCACTGTGGAACTTTTCCTAAATTAAGATATAACAGAGTTGTGGCACCCTTCAGGTTGGATAGGACCTCAGGAGACGGTCCATTCTCAATTGTTGCTCAAATAGAGCCCAGGGCCTCATCCTGTTGAGGGTTGAAAGCTTTGGAGAGGGGTCAGCATCTCTGGGGTGGCCTGACCAAAGCAGATCTACCCTCAGGTGATCTCAACCTCCCTGCCCCTCGTTTCTAATCAGAGCTGCACCTGCATCAGTGGTGCTTGTTGGTTTGACCGCTGCTTCGTAGCCCCTTGCCGAGCTCCTCGGTGAGCAGTGAAGCTTTGTCTTCCCGGCAACCTCCTTGTCAGGCCTGGAAGGCTGCAGGTAGGAGCCCGCTGAGGTGGAGGTGTCTTTCCTCTGGACTTGCTGTGCATTTCTTCTCTCCTGGGGGGCGAACAGAGGCAGACACTGTGTTGTTGCCAGCTGTAAAGTACTCTTGAAAATGGTGATCTTAAGAAATAATTTACCTGAGTAGAAGATGCAAAATTGGGACGAAGGCAGCATAATAAGGATTGTGTGCTTTTAATATCCTATTTATGACTATTGTAGTTGTACAGTTAAAAAGTATTACAGGTAAACAAAAGTTATTTTTATTTTTTTTTCCTCTAAACATAATCTCTAATCCCTAATAAAGGAATCAGCTAAGTTTAGATATCCATTTATTTATCTGTTTTGGAAAACAAAGCTATAAGCTTCATGGGTCCCAGTATCTCTAGGGAAAAAAAGGGTGTTTTTCTATTCTTTTAAATTCCAGATACTCACAATCCGTACTGATGCTGACAATCTGTATACGATATAACACCCTATAGTTATAAGATTATGTGTTTTCCTGGACTGTTTGACTGATACAGTCCAAGAGGGTAGGTAGGCATCGTCTTGGTGCTAGGTACAGGCCCTCTAGACACCAGGCAGGGAAATGGCACGGGGTGGCTCTAATGCAGCTGGCATAGTCTTGAGACTAAATTGCACACTGGAGCTTTGCTATTCTTTCTGTGAAATGGCAATGGCAAGAAAGGACAAAAAGACCTTCTTAAACATTCATTGGAGTTTTGGGCAGTGTATTTAACTTTTGCTGCCACGTAGCTGTTCTTGCTTTGTAAAACAACCACACAGGGCAAGCAGGAGTGCTTCGATTCTTTTATGCTGCGACAAGAGGCAAGCAAATCTTGCACTGGAGTTTTGAATGTGAGACTTCAAGGCAACAGGAACTCAGTTCTGCACCCTGCAACAGCTTGCTTAACTGAGTGGACATGGGAAAGTTGGTTCTAGAGTTTTAGAGCTATTTAGTCATTTTAAATGTAATCATAATGGTTGCACTAATGTCATCCGTTGCTGTGAGGTTTAATTAGTTTTTACACAGTAGCTTTTTCTCCTTTACTGAAAGATGAAACAAAACTTGAGGTATAGGTAGTTTATTTGGGAAGCAAGCCCGTCACCGTCTCTGCTGAGTATCTAAACTTAGGGTGCTTTGGTTTCCATGTGCATAATTTTTTGTGCTTCTGAGGTGACTTATGATTTAAATTCTGTTTTTGAAAATGCTTTTATGGAAGCGATTGAGATATAATGTCATCTATTTCATGTGCTTTGACATAAACCTTTGCTTCGTTACATTTGCTTTCTTTCTTCCTTTCCTCCTGTTTTATTCTGAACCTTTAAAACAATCCTGTGGGAATTGAAGTTACTTCTAATGAAATGTTTGTGTGTATAAAGAGGCAGGAAACTCCAAGTGAGGAAGTTCATGGCTTGCATACACATAAGAGCTCTCTTTTTGGGGGGACACAGGTAGACAGGAGTTTCACAACGCTTAGTGGAATGGATTATTTCCTCGTGTAGCTGGGAGTAGTGCTCTTAATTGAAATGCTACAGATTACTGTTGAAGATTTTTTTTATTTTTTTATTGTAGCATTTTTAGCATTTTATTATTGGGTCAAGCTTATACGGCTTTATAAATGATCTCTAGTACAAGCTACTTCAATGAATATTATCCAAGATTGATATTGCTAGCAGGAAGCAAGCATATTAAAGCGTCTCATAAGTGAGAATATGAAAATTGTTAGTATCAGATGAAGATAGGAGGGATTCTATAGTAACTTTAAGGAAAAAAAGGGTATGCAGGCTTCCTAGTCAGAACGAGGGTGACAGGTTAGAGTTAGAAGCAGCTGTTGTTATTGGCTGAAATGATAGGTGAAATAGCTGAACTCTTAGCTGTTTGCATGACTATGTTCATTTTGATGAGCCTCGAAAATGGTCTTGTAGAGAGGTACGCAAGAGTGAGGTTTGATCCCAGATGCTGGGGAAATTCTTTACGCTGATAAAAGCTAGTAGCAAATTACGTGAAAAACAACTGAGTGTGGGGGAATGCAAAGGAGACAGGGGATGACTGCAGCACCACAAGTTGAATAAACCAGTTGGAAGTCCTGACTCCATTACTAGTAAGGTTAAAAATCTCATTAACTTAATTAAGGCTAGTATTCCATCTTAGGATTTGAAAGAAGAAAGGGGAGCACTAATGGACAGTTAAATGAAGCAAGTTGTCACTCATTGCACAAGCATTAGATCTATCTCACTTCCATAAATGTTGATAAGTTTGATCAAAGACTTAATCAAAAAATATTTAGACAATTATTTCTTGACTCAAAAGTATCCTCTAGTGATGGGAAACCATTATACAGAATCATTAAAGCATGTTTAGCTGTATTGTGTTAATTATGCAATGATAAATTATTCTACCTTTCTTCGTTAACTGCATTTTAGCAGTGGATAATAGCACTATTTGTTCTTTTTGTGTAGTAGGAGAGTAATCGAGTTCTTTAGACAATTATTTTTAGCAAACGTTGTCTTTGGAAGTGACCAGTTTGCATTTGATCTTTAAATCCATGTTGTGAACTTGTTCAGCTAGACTAATTTCCAGTAATTATAGTAATTGGAAAGTCGGCATGTTGTATTGTGCTAGGAAGCCGGGATGACTTGACTCCTGTTTGTCTCCTCCTTTTTAATCTGCCTGCACGCAGGGATGAGCTATGTAGCCAGCAGTTATCCCACGAGCAGGAAAGGGAGGCTGGAGGTGGTGGGAGCCCAGCGATGCTGTGGCCTCGGGAATGCTTGGCCTCTCCCTGTGTCCCTGCTTTTTGCTGCAGAAAAGGTCCTTAATCTGCAGGGCACCTCCAGAGCCTAATGAATGCTTGGAAATTGCCTAGAGTTTAGAGGGAGATGATGTTACATGGATGCCACCTCTACTTGTATTATTTGGTCAGGTTTTGGGGCGGGGGAAGGCTCGTGTTTCGGGGAAGGGGGTTGCAAAAAATCTCAAGAGGAGAAACGTGTGAAAAAACTTCCCAGAGGAATGTGTGTTCTGTGCTTTGGCCTTTTTTACATTTTTAACTCTGTATTTCTAAGGATAAAAGTAGCTGTCATTTCATCCCCATCTCTGTAACTGGTGATGTTCTACTTGGTAATAGATTGAGTGGCTTTATAAGCTTTTCTATAAAAAATAAATAAATACATTTCTTGCTATTGTTAAATCTCTGTACTTTTTCTTGGTTTCTTTCATGTTTACAAACCCTGATCTTTCTGGGGCAATACAGTGTGATCTGCTTTGAATGGGCAGTGTAACAGCAAGGAAGAAATTTGGCCTCTTTTAATGTCCGTGCGTTTTTGAGGACTTGGTGTGGAAATAGGCAGGATGCATGCAGTATTGTTATGAGTTTAAAATAACTTTTTAAGACTGGAGGTTCTATAATTATCCTGTGTTGGCCAATGAATGTGCTAAATTAATTTTGTGTGATGGAGGTTCTGAGGCTGATATTTTGCCTTCTGCCTCAAAATATATCAAATAGGATGGGAACCTATTTGCTTGCTGTCTCCCTTCTGTGAAAAGGGAAAAAAAAAAAAAAAAAGAATTCAAATACTACTGAGTTTCCCTGGAGTGAAATGAGAATTGGGGATGGCTGCTCTGGGTGTTCCCCTTCCTGTGTCAGACCTTGGACTGCAGCAGAGTCGTGTTTTATGGCTGTAGTAGTCAAAGACACAAATACCTCTTTTGGCGCAGTTTGATTTGGTTCCTGTGTTAACAGTTTTGAATGCTCTTAGTCTAGAAATGCCTCCAATAGCTTTTTTTTTTTTTTTTTTTTTTTTTTTGATTAATAAATAAACAAGGTTGGGTTTACCATGCAGTAAAACACAATGCAGAATGCCTCCTAGCACTCTTTTATTAGTGAAATTTGAATCATTCATCAAAATAGTTCTAAATTGGCTATTTAGGATATCATATTGCATCTATTTTTAAACATGACACATACAGTAAGCACTCTAAAATTAAGATTCAGAATCTGGAAAAAAAATAATATGATGAATCAGAAGGGAGATTTATCAGTGGGAAGCAAGTTACACTACTACAGTGAGCAAACTGTCCGATTATACTTAGATTTTTGGATTAAGATCAAAACTCATGTAACTTATTAGTTTTATTTCAGTGTAACAAAATGTTCTTACCAAACTAGTATTTCATTAAAAATTGCCTTTCATGCATTTTTTTAAAAAAAAGCAGAGGTGATCTTAATATTTTTTCCACTAATAATAAAATATAAGTAAAATCTCAGCAGTATAAAACCTTTTTATTTATTCACTGAAAACTTGTTCTGTGTCAAAGCTGAATTAAAGAATTCTCCCATTTCAAAAATAGTTGTTGCATAAAATAATGAAAAGCATTTGAATCTCTAAATCACAAGCTTATTTCCAATTGTTGATGATGAAAAGAAGTACAGGCTTTTAAGAGACTTTTTTTCTAATGAACAGATCGGTACATGGTGTGCTACCTTTTTTTTTTTTTTCTTTTAAAAAATAGGCTGTTTCTAATACAGTAGGCACGATTGTAGAGTTGTTATCTAGTTGTGCTCGGTTATTTGGGGCACAAAGTAAGTGTGAGTGCTTTGTTCTCTCCTGAACTTCCAAGTGATTACTGCATTCTGTTGGCTGTGAGTGGCAGGTCTAATGGCCACATACGCTCTAAGAGTATAAGGGATCATTAGAAAATGCAAAAAACAAGCACATAGCTAAATAAGATCAGTGTAAGAATCAGCTGTATATTTAGAGCTTTAGCGTAGGCTTCACCCAACCATTACAAATCATTCTGAGTCCTCCCTTCGTGCTTCCTGTTGGTTTGACACCGTGGGCACAGGAGGAAGTGGTCAAGTTTCTTCTTGGTAGCTGCTCGGGGTGGGCTGGCCTTCTCGTGAGCGCTGCTGCGGCCACTGCTGCAGGACAGGTCTCTGGTGTCCTTGGCGCTCCCACGCTGACCTCGGGGTTTAGCAGGCTCGGTGGTACCCGAGGCTTTTGTCCCCTCTGCTGCTGTGCGGTCCGAGGACGTCGCTCCTGCACGTGCGCTCTCCGACGCCGGGTTTGAGGGAGCAGCTCAAGGCAGCTGGGCCGTGCGCGCGGTGGGGGCCTGCGCGCCAGCCGCTCGTGCTGCCTGGCCAAAAACGGCTTCAAATGACCCTTGTGGGGAGGGTGCAGCTCCGCTGGGACAACGTGCCTGTGCCTGGGCAACTCCGGCAGCCATGGCTACTGTTGGGAAAGGCTGGAAGGTGGGGCCTGCCCTGCGGTGTTTCAGAGCTATGATAGATGAGAGAGGCGGCTCAAGTCAGTTGTGAGCAGTTGTAGCACTGCTCAGGAGTGTAAACGGCTAAATATGAGCCATTTTATTTAAATCTTTTGAAACAAAAGCGAGCATTAAGTCTGTCGCTATTTAGGTCAGTTACCCAAAATAAACCATTCAGAGAGCGCCCTTGAGGCGGGCAAGGCAAAGTGTCAGGAATTTGAAATTCAAATTGAATCTGCTGTTATTCTCCATTAACCCAAGCTTTCCCATTTTACCTTTCTGGCAATATATTACATAAGGATCTTGCTATCTAATAGGGAAGACTCTTCACATGGAATCGAAAGTGTTTCAATTTCCAATTTAAAGCAAGTATGAGAAAAAAAGTCAAATTTTCTAGGAGTGTGTTATAACTTCATTCATCAGTGTGTTTTAAGCAACATATGGTGATAATGTTGTCTGAACTTGAGAAGTGCAGTTTGATGTTTTGGAATTATTTTTTTCGTAGCTGCTTTGTTGGTAGAAATCCCCCAAGCAGAGATGAGGATGAGAGGAATCTCTGAGTATTTTGTTGTGTTAAGGTAGAGTTGTTTAGTTTCAGAGGCTTGGGATTTGTCCTTCAGCAATCAAAGAACTAGAAAAAAAAATTAAAAGTACCTTAAAAAGAAACAAGAAGTTATTAAATGATTATGAAATGTGCTTCTTTCAGATTTTCCTTAAGAAAGGTCGAAGTAAAGCTGTTGGGATATAATATTTCCTGTGTTTCTGAATGTATTTCCTTCTGTTAACCTGTTGGATTAGTGGTGGTGATGATTGTGCAGGAGTTGGATGTTATGTCCTGTGTGGAAAGGTGACTGAAGAATGTTTCGTGGCTTTATTAATAATACAGCATTGTCTTAGCATTTCTTGCTATTTTTGTATTTCTAGGCAAATCCCATGGAACTCTTAAGAGAATATTTGTTGAGGAAACAATTTCTATAAATCTTGTCTGTCTGAGAAGATGTTTTAATAAGTTACTGTCATGGAAATACTCAGAAGGCCTATCACAGTAAATCCTTCTTTTAACTATAGTAACAAGGAATTAAAGACTCTTTCATAAGCAATGGAGAGCAGATCAGACCGAGTATGAAATCATGGCAGGCATTGCCTTCATATGGAATAGGTTTTTTTGCATTGAACATCAGCCTGAAGAGATGTAGACAGGAATTGCCAGCTTCTGTGTAACACTGCCCTCTGTTCATCATCTTCTGTGTTGTACATCTGACATATTAGTATCTAAATTTGATGAGACCTTTCTCATCTGGGACCGAGATGAGACATCGGTTTTGTTCATCAAAGCATCACAGTTATGTTCCACTTCTTGTTGGTTCAGAGCATTGTTTGTTTGGAACAATTTCATTTCCAGCAAGAAACTTGGTCATGAAGATTTCTCTGGGCTAGGATGGACCTGGAGTTAGGATGCAATGAGACCCCCACACAGAAATACCAACTGAAAATAATCTGTACCCCAGTGGCAGAGTGTATTTCTTATCTGCAGCATCTTTCAGTTCTCTGTTTATGCATGCTAACCATGCATATATTAAAGTATATATGCCACAGCACGGGGGTGCTAATTAAGTAGGCTACAAGAACCTCTGTTTCTGCTCCAGCGAGCCAGAAGATTTTTATACCATTTTGAAAAGCTCCAACTGCTGAGATGGGTAAACTGGTCATCTTGAGGGGCTATGGAGAACTTAATGTCATGTGCTATTGTGCTTGAGAGCAGCAAATGCCGCTCAGTGCTCTGCTGGAAATGGAGATCCGCGTGTCTTGTCTTGCAGGCTGGACCTCTGGAGATACCTGCTCCAGCCTCCTGCTGGAAAAAGGACCTTAGATTAGGTTATTTAGAGCCAACCATTTCCTCCATAAACCAGTTTCTGCTGTTTGTGAAAGTATTGATAAAGCATAACTAATACTGTTGTAATGCATTAATGCTGAGCAGGAGTGAAGGTCGCTATGCAACACTCCTGCATGTGTCATTCCTAATTGCAAGCCCTCCTGCAGGAAAAAGGGAATAATTAAATCTCGCTTGAATCTGTTTCTCTTTGTACTGTTACACGACAAGAGCAAATATTGTGCTGTCGGTCTCAGGTTGTTATCAGTGCTTATTCAATGATCAAAAGATAACAGTGGTTTTGTTGTATTGTTATTTTTACACTCTTCAGTAAGATGATAATTTAGATAAAACTTACTTTTTCTATGGAACTTGATTTTTATTTTTATTTTTTTTTCCCCTCCCTTTTCAGGTCAGGCCCTTTCCTTGCCCCTTGATGTGTGCTGCCTGGCTCTCCACGGAGAGGCTGGGGAAAGCAGAGTGAAAGAAGAGGTGATGGCAGCACTGCTCACTTGTTGCTCCCTTCGTGTGTTGGTAGGTGACGGTGACTCGGTCCGAGGGGAAGAGTGGCTGTTGGGCCAGCGCGCCGCCCGAGCCGCGAGGATGGACGTCAAGGACCGCAGGCACCGCTCGCTGACGCGGGGCCGCTGCGGGAAGGAGTGCCGCTACACCAGCTCCTCGCTGGACAGCGAGGACTGCCGCGTGCCCACGCAGAAGTCCTACAGCTCCAGCGAGACGCTCAAAGCCTACGACCATGACACCAGGATGCACTACGGAAATCGCGTTTCGGACCTGGTGCACAGGGAGTCGGACGAGTTCCCCAGGCAAGGTATGCGTGGAGGCGGCGCGTTCCCTCTGCGGCCGTCCCCAGCGGGCGGCCTCTGTGTAGCTCTGGGATGCTGCTGGTGTAGGGAGTATTACCGAAACAAGGAGACTGCATGCCCTTTTACCGTTATTTTAAGCTGCCTTCCATAGAGGGATCCATTAGTAGGCCCTTTTTCTTCCTATTAAATTTAAGCAGAAATATTCTATTTTTGATGCTCTCGGAATTTATTGTTAGTTAATGGTGCAAACCAGGTTCCTCTCTTTAAAGCATTTCAAAAGCACGTAGTCTTACTTGTCATGCATCTTGGTGATGGCAGATATGCTAATTTTATATTACTGGGGTTTTTTAGGTTTGTTTTAGAAATAATAATGGCATTTTCAGTGTAGCTTGTCTTTCTTAGCTAGAGTGCCTGCATTGGGAAGACGTGTTAAACACTGTTATGGTAAAACACAATATGGTAAATGTCCAATCATCACTAATCAGCTGCCCTGCAATTACTTTCATGTTCCTAACTGTTCTGTAATTGAAATACAGGGATGGGAATGCTGTTTTCTCTGGCTTCATTTTGTCACTGCTTGAAGTAGTGCTTACTGCTCACACTTGCAGCTTGTGCTTTATCTCATAAAAAGTGGAAGCAGGAAGCCCATCTAATTACTTTTATAATTGGCTATAATATGTTATCACACCACTGAGCTCCCACAACTTGTACTTGAACTAACTTGCTTATGCTAACCTGTAAGCAAGACTTACAAAATACTGTTTGCTTTAAATACCCGTTAGATCCAAAGACTGAATGATTTAAATATTTTCACTTGAAAACGCTTCTTTACACAGACATGGGCTTTTTACACTCATTCAAGTATTTGTTCTGAGAGATCCTAGATTTGTATGGTGAAAACATTAGTGAACACCATTTGCTACAACAAGCAGTGTTTAATCCTCTGATTAACTTGGCGGAATTAAAACATACTTGATTAAATTGTCACTCAGTCAACAATTAGATGTGGTGAGTTTGAAAATAAGTTACTAGGCTTACTTATGCTTGAAAATGAGATACAGTTTATATAAATTGAGATTGAATAGGATGTAGGTGGGTTTTGAGACATGAATGTATAGCCCACCAGTGGCCATCTCACTGGAAGATAAATGACCTAGCGCAGTCTTGGTTGCTGCAGTTCTGCTCGGTGCTGTACCTGCCTGTTCCTGGCACGCGACTGTTCCCTAGCGCACACCTCCCATGCAGTGACAGTGCTGTTTCCTGGGACCGGGGCCATCCCAGGATGTTATCCGTCTCCTCTGTGGAGTTCATGCCAGGAGCCTGCTAAGAAGTCTAATGCAAAGTTATTTTTTACACTTAGTATCATTGATAATATCATAGAATCTGCTGAAAGCACTCTGCCAGCAATCAGTGTCGGTCCTCACCTTTAAGCCAAAATACGTATTAATTAGCATCGCTAATGAATCCCTTGCTTAATCCCTTGGTTCTCATGCGTCCATCTACTGGTGTTTTCAAGCGTTTGCGGTGTGCCCTATCTGTCAGACACCTGGGTCCTGTCTCTGAGGCCGTCTCCGTGCTTGCGGGGCGGCCTTTGCTTATGCGCGTTCACCCGGAGGGGACGCGTCACGCCGAGCATCGGCCCCCGCCTGCCGCCGTTTCCCGCGGGTTTGCTCAGCCCTTGTGTTCAGGAGGCATCTTAATATTTCTGTAATGGCTGCTTCAGCTCAGGTACCGCTTTGGGGTGTCCTAGTGGCTACTCGGGGTTTTGCGAGGGTGCTCCTTTCCCTTGATTATTCCTCCTCCTCCTCCTCTTCCCGCTCTTGGTACGTTTGCTTCAGTCCTCATGGTGAAGGGCAGCACAAACTGCTGGTCACTGAGCTGCCCAGGTCCCTGCCAGTCTCGGTTTGCTCTGGGTTTGCTAGCTCTAGATGAATTCAGTTTATTCCCTAGTATTCAGTATATATAGGGAATATTCAGTTTATTCCCTAAAAGCCAAATAAGATTGATTTTTTAATTTAATTTTTGAATTATTTTTTCCTTAATTTTCCTGCTTTAGTTAGTTAAAGTAGATCTAGTTTAAGATGTGGAACATGTTACCGCTTGCTGCATTCAATTTATATGGATAAAACGGGGTGGTTCTTAAAAGTAGTTGAATACTGTTCATTATGTTTTCTTAAGCATGCACTTTCCAGCTGCAGACATCTAGGAATTTATACATGTAAATTAATTCTACATTTGAGTGGGTGTTTTGATGGGATTAAATTCTGTAGGAAATAAACATCCTTAAAATAAATAGTCTGTAGAGTATGATTTTTATTCTTCTGCTGCAGAAAGTATTCAACTTGGTTTTTTTAAAGCCGTCTTAGATATTTTCCCAAATATTTCATCTTTACTGCAAGGAAAGTTGTATGTAATTGATTGTTGAAAAATAACCATGTTTAATTAAGCAGGTACTGAGCCTGCACAAAACATTTGTTTTAAGATGCTGTCTGATC
This sequence comes from Tinamus guttatus, assembly GCF_059628265.1. Lineage (NCBI taxonomy): Eukaryota > Metazoa > Chordata > Aves > Tinamiformes > Tinamidae > Tinamus > Tinamus guttatus. Next base: position 4,433,122 of record NW_028288689.1, read on the forward strand.
ATACAGTCTTTAGAATTGAAAGCCAGAGGTAAGCAGAAGACCAAGCTGCATCACTTGAGTTTCTGTTTGCGAAGACACCGCAGCAAGCCCTGAGTACTTAAAATCCTTGGAGCTCTACTTTAAAACAAGTCTTCTAGCTTGGTGGTTGGTGTTTTGTCCTGCTTTGGTGCTCCTTCCCTTTCATTAGAAGCAGATAGATCTTTGAAGCAGAAAGACCTCCCTGAGCTAGTGGGGTTTAATGGGAAAACGGCGTGCTGACGGGCACTAGGTGTGAATGTGCAATGGGAAAGGCTTACCTTACCTGAGCCATCAGCTGCATGTTTTGGAAGAAGGCTTTTGTGCTAATCCTGGGCACGTCTGCCTACCAAAGAAAGTTAGTCTGTCCTAGATAACAACCATCTGGTGCCTTCTTTGGAAGGTTTGGTATGCAGGGGTGAACAATGAAATGGCTTGGAATATGTGAAGCAGCTTCATTTGGCACTGCTTGTGCTAAGCGTTCCCCACCGTAAATTCATCTCCATTTTTTCTAAGTACTAGGATTTTCCTGTTTAGGTATGTGGATTTTTTTCAGACCCCAATAGTAGCTTTTAGAGGATTATTTCAGTATACATGTAATGAAGTCCCCATAGTGTGGAAATACCGCATGAACTTGAAAACATCAGGTCTAGTTTTATTGTGTAAACTCCATTTTCTGATGATCCTCAAAACAGGTTTGCATATTCTTAGATTTTAAAATTACAGGCCTAGTGCACATTTGAGGTAGCAATTTGTGTAAGATTTTCCTTAATAGAGATGGAAATATATTTGTAGTTCAGTATCAAGACTTGAATATCTTTATTATTCAATCGATTTGAAAAAATTCAGTCCTTCAATTGATGTGAGAGAGGATTCTGACATTACAAGCTGTCATAAAAGGTGAGGAGTCTTTTCTGAATGCTGCATTCTAAGATGAATAGAAACTTTTGGACTCTCTGCTGAGATATGTCAAAAGTTTGACAATAGTTCTGACACCTCTGAATATTTGGAATATCTTACAACCTTCTGGTAATGTGTGAATTTCTTTATATGCCATGTATTCTTCTGTCAAAGAGATCAAATCAGATTTGATTTTTTTTTTTTTAAGGAGAAAAAAGGGAAAAAAAAGCCCTTCCTCCTGACTTCATTTGCTGACACAGCATGGCGAAGGTATGTCTCCTTAGAGGAAAGAATCATTATTTTGGAAAACTGTTCTTTTAAAGAACTTGCCTTCAAATGCCATCTCTTTTCTTGTATACTTTGTAACCAAACTATATTTAAAAAACCACACTGCATTGACTTGTTAGAATTAGAAATGGGTTGCAGGCAGGGCTGGCTGCAAATGTGTTTGTTCCGGAGCCCCTCACTGGGCATTTGTAGCTCTCAGGTTTCATCTTTCTGCTTGAGCCAAACTCCAGGCTTCAGCCAACACAAAATTTATAACTCAATAGTTGGACAGAATGGGCTGCTTTCTCATTCACAGGTCAGATCTAGTTTAGCAGTAAATCTCTGCTGTGAAAGATTAAAACAAACAGAGAATGTGTTTGAAGTTATTAAAAATGAGAGTGAGAAAAAAAAAAAAAAAAAAAAAAAGCTGTATTTATCTGGGCCCAACAGTCTTCCAAAATATTTTGCAGCCACCTTGTGCAGCTGGCCATGCTGCTTTGTGTGTTGCCCAGCATCTCCTCTTGCACAACAGTGTAATTGCAGTGAAGAGCAGCAGCCCCAGCCTAAGCTCAAATGCTGGGATTTGGTTTGGTTACCTGCTTAAGCACATGGGCTTTTGCAGCCTGTTGGGCACTGCAACTAAATTGACCAGAATTAGAGAGAGGAGGAGGGCGGGAAGCATGTACTGGCAATGCTTAGAATAAGTTTGTACCCTAAATTTGTTCATTATCTTTGTTAATAACAAAGAGAAAATTGTGAAATTGGAGTGGGATCCTCAGAGAGGGCCACTGGGGAGCGTAATACACTCAGTCTTCTTTAACTTCATGTGTTACTACAGTTTACTCTGCATCATTTTCTGGAGTATTGCATCCTGCCTCTTGGCTCTTTATCTGTTGAAAACCTTTTGGGGGAAAGGGGGAGGGCAGGGTTGGCAGGAAAGGGGAGCTGGACAGTGGGACAAAACCCATCCCAAATATGGGATACAGATATCCCATGTTAATGAGGGAGGATATGATGAATCACATTTCATGAATCTTTTTGCAAAAACCATCACATATCTAAATATCTTTAATGGAATTATCAGCCCTAAAATCTTTATCTGAAAGAAGCATATTTTAGAGTCTTAAAGTCTCGTCTTGGGGGTCTCTCTCTGGTGGCAGCGTGTTGCTGGTGAGCTGCTGCGGGTTCCAGGCTCCTCATTTCATATCAAGTCTACATAACTGACTAGGCAAAGTACCATGCAAATATTTTTATATAATGCTAGTTTTTTGTACAAGTGCTTAGCTGGAAGTGTCTTGCAGTGAGTACTGCAGTACATATCTGTGAATGTAGACCATATTGGAAACAGAGATTTACTGTCCCAAAGTGTAATGCTTACTCAGCCATCTGATGAGATTTGAGCACTAAACAGTTTGAGAGGGATGCATAAAGCTGTTTTATTACAAGATGCTGTTATGAATTGTAGCAGCTTTCCTTATGGTATACTGCTGTTGCCAAACAAGTTACATGAGTATAAGCAGTTTTATTTGCAATTTCTTGCTTACATTTCCTCAGAATATTTGGGTTATAGCTGTTTGTGATTCCTACTCATCCTCTAGTGGCAATCCCTACATCCTGTTTAATTCAGAATCAAAAGATATCTTTTAAAAGTATTTGGAGAAAGCCTCTTTGAGGCATGCTGTTTATAATATATGATACAGAGTGGGCCTCAGATATTGGTATGTCAGTGTGATAAAATGGTTATGGGAAAAGGCAAAAATACAGCTCTGCTTCTCCTTAATGCAGTGAAGAAGGAAAAAGGAGATTTTTCTTTTTTAGGTGATTTTCAGCAACTTCAGAAAAGGAGAATGGAATTACCTGCTGATGGGAAAGTTAGGGAAACTTTCAGTAGTTAAGAACTTGTATTTTGAGGGCTGTTTTCTATGCTTTCGTCAATACTGGATGCTACAAGCTGAATTTGATATTTGAAAATATTCTTGCATGAAATCCTAAAACCACCGCCTGTCTGTGTGTGTGTCTGTGGTCTTCACCGGGTGCTCTGGGGTTGCTGGGCCTGATACCAGCGAGCGTTTCCCGCAGTGTCGCGGTACCTGCGTGAAGGGGGAGACCGGGCGAGGGCAGCGGCGGCGCCATCCACACCGGCCTCTCCCGCGCCCGAGTCCAGGGTCGTTGGGGATGTCCAAACCAGGGCGGCTGCAGGTGGTGACCATCTGAGGAGTTGCTTGGCCTAAAGAGGGTGTTGGGAGGTGGTGGTGGCGCTGGCCCTGCTCTGCTCGGGGGTTGTGTTATCCGGGTTGTGGTTTGAGGTCTGGTGTCAAATGCCAAGAAACACTTCACTGTGAGAAAATTTAAACAAATATCCACCATGAGGGTATCTTCCCCCCCCGCCCCCGGTATTGCCTGTGAAAAAAGGCAAAATATAATTGTATGAATTTTTATGTAGAAACCAACTAGCTGTGTGCTCCCTGTTTGCTAAAGATGTTTTGATCAAGACTGCAAGAATTAGTGCTCACTTAAACAATTTCTCTGTTTGGGGCCGTTTTCTCAAAAGCATTAATTGCCTAAAAATTTTTTTACAGCAACTGCATAAAATTGCAGATGGCCTGTTCTGTGGTTCTGTCTCTCAAGGAATGCTAGCTTTTATGAATTACTAGTTAAATATTTTATAATGTATTCTACAGACAGCAGGTTAGGCTGAAATATTAGGCACTATTAATTTTTCAAATTAGGTTTTGTAGTTATAGCAGAGAAAAACAAAAATGAAATAAAAACCTTATAAATAACTCCTGTTTCAAAGCAATGTCTGTTTGTCCATTGGAGTTCCTCAGTCCCTGAACTTGACCTTTAAATAGTATTTCAAATAAAGCTGAAATGATACTTAATTCTGAGGGAAAGCTATTATTCTTCATTGCCAATTATTCCCAACGTTCAAAATATTTATTGTATTGAAGATATAATCTGCATATTGTTTGCACTTCAGTAATCTCACCAGTTAAGAGCATATGTGTTTGTGGTGTTTTTATTTTCTGTTTTCAAGGGGTTTTTTTCATGGTAATATTGGTTCAGATGGCTTTTCGCTTGCGTTTTAGTTTCTAGGAAGTCTGCTGGAGTTAGTGCAGCCGTATTCTGGCACTGATTTTAAAATAATATGACTGTGTGCAAAATTTTGTGTACGTATCAGCAACTAAATGTATGCTCTCCTATTAGTTTTGCTTCTAAATTCACATAAATACAAAAATAAAAAGTTGCACACTTGTAGCACGGAGCTCCTAAAGTAGATGATTAATAAAATCAGGGATGATGTATCACAATTGTAATGCTCCATCTTCCCAAGTTAATGAAGAGTTACAATTCTTGTAATGAAAAATTAAAATAAGATTCAAGTTATTTGTTATAATGCTTACGGATCTAGCAGCTTGCTAATTAATAGAAAATGCATTAAGCTGAATTAAATTTTGAAATTTGAGGGATTTAGCAATACGTGGTGTACTGGTAATAAGGGACTGAATGTCTATAGTTGCATTTAGAGGTGTTGTGAAGAGGAACCATAACACAGCACAGCAAAATCAGATGTTATTTGCTCTCTGAAATCATTGTGTGCACAACAGATCGTGGCTTTGGACATCGTCAGTACCAGAGTTATATGTTTCTTCCTTGTAGACTCATTGCAGCAATCTCTCCTCTGTGCTTACCCATTTCTCTTCTATTCCTTAAGTAAATAAAAGAACTTTGGGGCTTATTTTTGCTATTTCCCAGCAGTCCTGAAGTTGTTTCTTCTGCGCGTTGGCTCTTGTGCTGCAGCCAAGCCCCACAGATGGGGGTGGTTCAGTGCGTTACGGTGCTCTTGGAAACATCTGCTTCCCCCAACGATTTGCCTTGTGTTGTGTGGGTTTTGCTTGGGTTTTGAGTTGACCCTGAAATAAACCTTTTGGGAGGCCCTTCTGCTTCCCCCCACGCCGGGCTCTTGGGAAGCGCCTTTCCCATCGCCGCGTTGTCCTGTGTGGTGACGGGATACGCTGGGAGCCGGGAGCTCCTGGCTAGTTCCCTAGTGCTTAACCAGCCGGGCGGTGGGGCAGGCTCCAGCACGCGCAGGGAGCCTTCGAGAGCTCAGCAGCGTAGAACCTGTCCTCTGCTTTGCTGTAAGGATCTCTTTATTTTGGGTAATCCACAATGACTGTAATTGAAAGGATATTTGGAATAAGTAGTTTTTGTGGTTATCGAGTATGTCAACTTGGCTTTAGTATACCCTAACTCTCTTAAACTGTTACTGCCTCACAGACTCCTCTGTCTTAAAACCCATTAAAATCATCATCTTCCCTCATATTTTGGACAGTGGAACAATTTTATGTCCAAGTACATCCATCCCACAGAGGGCTATTTTATCTGGTTGTCTTTTTGTAGGCAATCATGACACTCAGCAGAGCAGTCTAGGTTAACAAAATTCCAGTATTGTTTTACAGTGGATTTTCTGTCCGTTTGTGTGCTTACTAATTTCTGCAGCTTGTAAAAATGTAATGAGGTTGACGTTACCTGATTTTTCTCCAGTATCTCTTTTACTGCTCGGGACTTTAATATCCAGTTTAGGAAATGTCTAAAAAATCTCGCAGTGCGGTAGCCTTTTCTCTTACCTTACAGCTGTGGCATTTATAAAATGGGAATTTTGCAATTTCAAAACCCGACGGTCATTGGTAGCACAGATTGACTGTCAGATTGAATGGCTGTGCATAGAAGGAACTTGCAATTAACAGAATGACTTGGTAGATCCAAGAAACGTGAAATTAAGAAGCCATTTTTACAGTTGTAAAATAGTTGTAACATTGTTTAATAGGATTGATTTAATTACTCAATCTGCAGTGTCATTTTACTCAACTGTTTAGCTATGGAATAGTGGAGTGTGAGAGAAGACATATAGTTTTAGTTCAGATTTGCTTCCCTGACAGATTTTTTTTTATAATACTAAGTGATTTTGAAGGGTGTAAAAACATTTTGATTACCACCCATTATTATTTTTGTATTCTCATTGTTTGAAATTTGTTGGGAGAGGTGAAGTTTTTAGTCTTTCTCCTCTTTTCTTTCTCTCTTTTTTATATTTTTGAATTTTTATATCTTCTGGATGATAAGAAATTAGAGTAGTTACTGTATTTGTCGATGCAGTAAAGACCCTGTCCTTGTATTCTCAACAGGAATGTGTGGTAAAGCAATGGCTCAAAGTGCGAGAGCTCTGCACTCGGTCCCCCTCATGAGATGCAGGATCATGTTCTGCAGTTGGTAGCACACTCGCATATTAAAAGATAATCACTACCAACAAGCGTAGCATGTTGCTACAAATCAAGGTGTTGAGGTGCCTGGCCATATTTTCAGTAATATTTTTCAAAACTGGGGTTAAAACTTGTCTCTAGAGGTTGTATGACCATTTGGTAAGGAAGCAGATGCTTGGCTATTTGGCAACATCAGTGAATTTTATACATGCAATTTTTAAGATTTCTTTTATGCTTTTTAAATATATGTGTGTGTGTATAAATATATCTACATGGAGACAGTGCCTAGTATGTTCAAAGCATACAATAAATCCAAGAGTATAATTTAGTTAGAACTATGCTTACACAATACACCTGCAAAAAGAACCAAATCGTTCGCTTCGAGCTCATCTCCTTCAGCCGTAATGAAATGTTTAAATAAATAGCTCGTTCATTGTTTGCTCATGTAAGAGAAATTCTCCCCCATAGAGATCACATCTCTAAAAGGCCTTTATCGCTTCAGCTTTCAAAACAGAAGGCAAGTTGAGCTAAATCTCTGCACAAACTTTACCTTCTTACAGTCATTTTATTAAAAGGCAGTTTTCTGTTGACAGTAGCTCCACAAAAGCCATGTTCTGCGTTAATTCTGCATACGATCCGTGCAGCCACCAAAAAGGAGAAACCAAGGAGGTCTGCGAGGAGGCTGAGCAGCTGCAGTAACAAGTAAACCCTCCTGCACAGCAGGGCAGTATTTGTATCCCTATGGTTTAACTTGCTCGCTTTCCACTTGAAGCATCCTTAGGCGGCGGCCTGTCTTAAAGTTCTGATGACTCTGAGCTGTAAATTAGCACACGGCGTAATCTGAAATGCAGATGAGGGGAGAGAGGGCACTTGTGCAAAGTGGCTCCTTACTGTCAAGGACTCTGTTATGCTTCAGGTTTTATATTTCTACTGAAACCTGCAGGTATTTTTGGATATGCAGGTGGTTGAGTGTGTCTGCAGAGTTTTCTAGCTTTTTTTTTTTTTTTTTTTCCTCCCCCTTCTCTCTCTCAAGGAATTCTTTGCAAGAATCTTTAGGTTTGTGACAAGATATTTCGAATGCCTTTGAATTTGTGTTTTTTCTGTTTTCCCCCACATTCACCAACCAATTAAATGATTTTTTTGTGCTGGTTGTCCTCTCTTAAGGACATATAAGCTGTGCGGAATGGTTTAGGAAATGCCAGGAAGAACTTGCACCTGAGGCTAAGGCGGTATCTTCAGTGTTGAAAAGGCTAGGTAAATGTTGAGATATGGGAATCAGTAAGAAAGATAGTTGCCAAGATAAAGAGAAACCATAAAAGGCTACTTGGGAACGGTGCTGAAAGGGGAATAAGCAGGAAGGGTATTGGTGTGAACTTCAGGGTGCTGAGTCTGACCAGCAGAAGCGAGAAGAGAAAGCGTTAGCAGAATTTGTGGAAGTACATCTTATCTGGAAAGCCTTATATCAGCAAGGGGAGTGAGGCCATCCCAGAGAGAGAGATTTGGAAATATAGCCAAGTAAAATAACCGGGGAAGAGGTAAAAATGATAAAGATCACCACTAAGATGGTATCAAGTGACCTTGCTGTGCACAGTTTGGGAGAGGTGGCTGGTGGTGGTGGTAGAGGCTCAGGTAGAGGGTCCTTGCCTATCTAGTAGATCTGCTATATAAATATAGCATATATCTTTATGTCCCTGTATGTGTGTGTGTATTGGTTGTTTTTTTTTTGCATTCATTTGAAAAGCTAACAAACAGTTCAAGGGCCTTCCATAAAACCTGAAGAACTTTTCTTTTGGTTCAGAGCCTTTTTAGAAACTTGTGAGACCTCAGTGGTATCAGCTAAGCAGTAGCTGAATTACAGCTATAAATACTCTCTCAGCTCTGAGGAGGAAAAAAGCTCTCAAGTTTATATTGCCATATAGTAGTTACATAATATTTCACACTCACAGACTGACTGAAGGCAAAAGCAATGGTGTAGCAGGGACTTGCTCAGAAGCACAGTGGGAGCCAACTCCCCGTCTGCTCGGGATACCCCGTGCAGGGGGTTGCAGAGGAACCCAACGCGGTCCATGCAGTGGTTCACCCGCAGCTGGGAGGCTTCACCTGTCAGTAGGAGCGTGCCCTTTCCAGAGGGACCGCAGAAATGAGAAGCAAACACGGGCCAGCACCATGCACACAGCCCAGCGCCACAGCACACGGGGCCTCGGCACGGAGCGGGGCCGGGCCGTGGCTGCCAGCGTCCCCAGGGCGCTGCTGTTGGGGAAAAGCTCCCCTTGTTAATGGCAAATTAATTAGTTCATTAAGTAGGGACGTAGGAGGAATGCACAGGAGATGAGCAGAATCAAGCATTTGACTAGCACTGTGTTTCCCAGATTTTGTCAACAAATAGCATATTAATAGTACAGAAAACATAGGAATTAGACAAAATGTCAAAATATTATAATGTTGATGTGTTAATTTCGCCTTTCAGGTCACTTTATGCTTATTTTCTAGGCTAGATGTAGCTAATAAAGAAGGGCTAGCAAGTGGCCCGCTGAAATGCCAGTAGCTGGAAGTGGTCTGGATTTCGAGGCTGAGCTGCCCAAGCGTCTGGCCAGGGCAGTGGAGACAAGAAGCCCCGTTCCCGGCGGGAGCGACTGCGGGAGGTGCGGCACCTCCTGCCAACGGCCCCAAAGAGCAGAGATCGAGTGTATATAGAAAGTATCTGTGAATTTACAGTGGAAACCTGGGCTTCAGCAGTGGCTGAAGTAGGCAGAATTGTGCCAGCGGAGCGGGAGGGTTGTTTGTGTTCCTTTGGTTTTAGTTATTAGTAATTAATATCTACATTATAACTGATTTCACTGTAAGAGGCGTCCATTATAGTTTTTACAACTTGGATTATAAAACTGCAAATTTTTACTTGAAAGAGCGGGAGCCAGCCCTGTTTTTGATGTACTTGGACACGCGGTTGGTTTTTCTCCTCCGTGCCCTGCGGCTGCTGGCGAAGCCGCTGCATTTGCGCCAAGGGCCGTGGCCTGGCAGGCGGCTGCGCGGGCCGGCATCGCCTGCTCCTCTGTGCTTTACCAGCGCCTGGGATGTGGCACTGCTGGAACTTGCTTTTTATTGGTAACTGAGCTGTAGATGGCATTTTTCTCTGAATTAATGCCGTTAAGTGCTAAGAGTAATTTTTTTTTCAACTGCAGTTCCCTAGAGCGCTATATTTAAAAGCACCAAAATGCATTCGTATCCCACTTTTATTTATATAGTCATATTTACTATTTATTTTGTATTGACATCATTTTTGCCTTCGGGAAACAAATACGATACTTTTGACAATGAGGATTTACTTATTTAGGATATAGAACTTAGTTTCAGAGCTTTTTGATTAGAAAGGAAGAAAAAGAAACTGATTAGGAAACCATGAAATTATTCGTTACCCATTTTATTAACGAGTAGCTGATCCAGGGCACTTTAAGGTGTAATTCTTTCTTCTTTTTTAACAGGCCTCTGAATGCTAATGAACTTGTCTTGATATGGATGTTAATTTGTTGTGAAAGGTGGTACATGAGGAGAGTTACACAAGATTTAAAGTCCAAAAAAAAGAAAAAGAAAAAAAAAGAAAAAAAAGCCATAATGCGTTCACTTCATCTTTTATATACCCGAAAATGATATAAATTGGGACATGGCAAGGATTGAGTTGTGTGCTTTAGAGTGAAAAATTTATACACGTTAAACACATGATAATTTTTTTTTCTCAAAGAGACAGAAAGCATAGATCATGAATGTCATCCTGATGTACTAAATTCTATTTAAATAATTATGAGATGCTTGGATTTTTTATTTTTTTGTGTGTAACTCTAGCTCTTCTATTACACCATTGGGATAAATTATGTTGGTTTCATTCCCATTTTACAGAGAAAGCACACAAAAGGAAGATTAAGTGAGTTGCTTAGAGGCATGAATAACATTGCGAGCAAAAAAATGGAAAAAAGATATTTTTGCACTTAGATTAGTAATCCGTTTTTATTTATATTAGCTAATATTTGTGCTGTTGCTTTCTTTCCTGGCTGATGTGTTGTCCATGTAGCATGCTTTCTTACCTAATGGAAAATTATTTTGATTCTGAGCAAACTTTAGTGATTAGAGAAACTTCAAGCCATCCATCATGAGGGGGAACTTCACTTCTGTTTATTCCATGTGTCTCGCCTTCATCTAATTTTCGGGTGTTGTTAGCAAATACATATTGCCTTTATCCATCACAGAAATGTAATAATCATTTAGAAAAATAAAGCTCGGAGTGCTTTATTTGTTGTTACAAAATAGAATTTAAAAATACGAAGGCAAAGCTGTGCCTTTACTGGGTTTTATTAACATAAGAATTACTCATGTTCAAACAGTGTGACAGCTTTATTAATATAATTTATTTAATAAAGGGATCTGACACTGTGGGGTTGGGGCAGACGGAGCAGTAGTCGGGGATGGGAACGTTAGGCTTGAAGAGATGCGGCCAAGGAGGTTGAGCGGAGCCTCTCTCAACCTGGAGTTCAGGCAGTGGAGCAGTAAAATTATAGGAAAGGAAGATTTCAGGCGGGATGGAAGAGGAAAGAAGTCTCCACAGCAGCGAGAGTCCCTTCCTCGTCCACATCCCGCAGTGCAGGAGGCGCCGGCGCCAACCAGAATCCTGCTGGGTGCTGGCCCCAAGCTGAGCACGGGCGCCCTGTAGGGCTGGGGAGAAAGAACGGCCTTCACGTGGCGGGACCACGGCCCTTGCGCTTTTGTGAAAAATGCCGTGTTTGGAAGCCCTAGCCACAAACACCTACTGCAACTTCTTGGTCTAAATCTGAATGTCTTTGGTTATTCTACTCAATGAGTGTTTTCATGGTTGGAATGCAGAAAAAAAAAATGTACCCATGAGTGAAAAGCTTTTTAATTTTGCATATTCAGTGTTTATCAAAAAAAAGAAGTACCTAAAACTCACAGACCAGGTTGTTCAGTTTATTCCATCCTTCTGACCCATGCACTTTTTGTACTATAGTTCATTTAAAACCCGAGACAAGTTTGTTGTGTAATCCGAAATTCAGGGAGCACCATTCTGCCAAAAATGAGTATTTCTTCTTGTTTTAAATTTCATTCTTGTTTTAAAGCAGTGGCAACCTGGGGAGTTTCAGTTCGAGCTGTACTTTGGCAAAAATAATCCTGCCCAGTTTTCAGGCGAGCTCATTTAGGAGCGCAGTTTTCCTGTCTCTGACATGGCGAGTGAAGGTATGAGCCTCTCCCACAGCTCATCTCGCTGTGATACTGTCTTAGAATTGCAAAGCAGGATCGAACTTAAATGGAGCGGTACTAAATTTCCATGCAGAGCCCGTGTGTGGGACTGGCCAGCTGCCTCTGTCCATGGAGAACTGGAGTGGCTCTGCCTGCCCCCTCCTAACGAGATGGCTGGAAAATTGGAGTTCCCCCAGGTAACTGTAAAATGCCGAATAAAGTGTTTAGAATTCATGGAATTTGAGGGGTAAAAAACGTATGCAAAGTAGTATTTTAAATTGCAGGTGATTTTAAATGTGCATGGTTAAACAAAATGATCCCATTCTTACATAATCACAGTAACTTAAAAATCTGTTCGTTGAAGTCAAAATGTTTTATGTGGAGACAATGCTTGTAATTATGTGTGCATCTGGGAGAATTAACCTGGAGGTAGAGCAAAATGAAGACCTTAAGCAAAAGCGATCATAACAGTGTGCAAAAATAGCAGTTAAGTGTCATTCTTTGGCTTTGTGGATGCTCTTGCTTGCAATTTCCATGACTTCAGCCCCATTAGCAGATTTTTTGGAAGCCACCACACTGAATTTTATTTCTAAAAATGAAATAGCATATAGATATATTTCCTAGTTTAACTAGTCTCCTTGAAATATCCTTCTTAATGCTGTGTTTGTGCAGCTAAATGCTCATTCCAGCACATTGAAGTAGCCCAGCCGTGTTGAACGTGTTCACTTTGCGCAGGCTGGGCCAGCCGACATCTTGGTTTAAGGCGGCGAGGAGACAAACTCACCACAAGCAGGCGAAAGGCCTCTTGCCGTGTCAAAGCTAGGGCTGTAAAGGATCCTATCCAGAGATCAGGCAATAGCAGAGAATGGGAAGGGTGAATATGTTGTTCAGAAGCTTTCAAATGTTAATGAGGTATCTTCTGAACCAAAATGAACGGTGTGTGTGAGCGGGCGCTTCCTCTGAAGAAGAAGTGATCTTGCAGCGGCACTGCGCTCTCAAGAGCAAGCAATCTGACCTATTTTGTGAGGTATTTGATGATAATTTTTTTTCTGTTCATAACAGACTTAGCAAAAAAACCAAAAAACCTAAACCAGAGCCCTCTGTCATGCCCTTCACACTGTAATTTACCTTTAGCTTCTGTTCTAGTCCGGAAAAGAAGCTTGTTATCGCTTCCGTTTGGAGGTGCCGTTAACACATTCAGGTCCTGGGGTCACTCTCTATTTTCCATCCGTGGTCTGGACGCAGAAGGCAGCGGGGAGGCAGCTGCGTCCCGTCGTGCCCTGCTGGATCTTGCGCGTCGAGCGTGCGTGCCGCAGCTCCTCGGGGCAGCTGCCCCTCGCCGCCCAACAGGGCGTTCTCTCCATATCCACAACGGGCCAGGAGTCCGGAATTACTCGTCTTCAGTCGTCTCTGTGCTGAAGCTGCACTTGATTTGTGCTTGTGGTTTTCGGATGGACCTAGCTAGGACCATTTCAGTCGTCATGATGAATATGATCTTGCTGTTCCCAAAACCATTATTTGCACAATATTTTGCACCTAGATTTATAAGACACTGTGTAACGCATGCAGGCAGGTAGGAAATCTCTGATTGATTTTAGTTCTGAGAGGAGTGAAACTTTGCATGGGGCTGGCTGAGGCGGTGACGGTGGCAGGGAGCTGTGCCACACGTGTGACAGCAGCGCTGCTCCCTCCACAGCTCCCTGCGGAGCAGACGCTGCCGTGCGGAGCTGGGCGGTTCAGCTTTGGGATGCAGAGCTGAGAGAAATGTGGGTTATATATACATATATATATATATATATGTAAAATTCATATGGTTGAGTCTCCATAAACTCCTATTAAGTTGCCCAGTCTTTTTTCATATATGCTGGTGCTTAAACCATTACTAGCCTTCTGTAATAACAGGAGGATGTTTGGGGACATGTAGGCTGTCTCCGATCGAGCGATGTCAGACGGGAGGATTTTGTGTTCCTGCTTATTCATCGGCGTTTCCCTTTTCCTGGCGGCCAGATCAGTTAGCGCGGCCGTGCAGACAGGGCTCCTGCGGCTCGCGCGCCGTGCGGCTCCTTGATAAGGAGGGCGGGCTGGGAACGCGGTTCGGGGAGCCGTGAGCAGTGAGGGCAGGAAGAACTAATGCAGCAAGAGGTCTCTGTGGGCGTATGGAAAATGAATGGGTTCTCAAGAAATAACCCAGTTCTGGCAAACAATCTCCCGTATGAAAATGGTAATTTATGAAGGATGTTTTTTGACTCTTTCAGAAGAGGCCTTGTGCAGTCTTTGGTTCTGGTGCAGTTCCCAGTGCTTGTTGCCTAGTACAATTTTACTCATAAAGGAAATCTAGTTAGCTATATGCTACTAATCTAATGGATTAAAAAAGATGTCATGCTCTTCAATTCAATTATGTTTGTCACCAGGTTGTACCTGTAGTTATGCTAGAAAAGACCATTCCAAATCTTTAATAATTTCATCTTGAAGAAATTTCTACGAGTGAAGGTGAACTAGCAAATTCTGAACGAGCAGGACTCTGCAGCTGTCCTTTCCCTGCTTTTGATTTAATAAAGTTATAAATATATTAATAAAAGTAAACAATGAAGATTTCAAATTTTGACATGGGTTCACAAAAAATTCTTTGTCTTTTTTTTTTTTTCTCCCCTTCTTTTTGTCTGAAGGTAATGTTCTGGTTGCCTGGCTTTGTAACTTAAGTAAGACAAATAATACTCTAGGTAGGCCATATTGACTGTAGCTATATCATGTAAATGAGATGAGGGAATTTTATCCCTTTATGCTTGTTCTCTTATAATGCCTTTAAAAGTGTTTTAACAGGAATAGAGAATGAATTTTTTCTCTTAAGGAATTATTTGCTGCATATTCTCTTTGGTCTTTCTTTTTGCAGAATATTCTCCCCTGTGCTTTTTAATATTTAGGGCAGTTTGAGTTTGAAGGGGAAGCCTAAAGGTCTTCCTGTCGAATTGCTGGGGTCTGTTAATTTGTGTGATTCTTTTGTGCTCTCCATAGGAAAACCAGATTTGCCCGTGTCTATATTGGCTGCGTCGGAAATGCGGTTACATTTTTAAAGTGATGTCTAGTCCCTGGAATGTATTTTTATATCGTTGTCAATGCATTTGGAAGACTGAGTCTCTGTAAGGTTAAAGGAGGCACTCCAGGAAATAAGAATAAATTGCATGTAAGAAGTTTGCAAAGGGAGCTTCCGTGGGTGGCGCAGGCTGTTGCTGGAGTCGGCGAGGAGAGGAGCTGCTTAATGCCGGCCCTTCCTGCAGCCTCCCAGTTTATTCTGCAGTGGACCTTGCAATCCCGATCCATGGATGAGATTTTCTGCTTCTTACTGAATAAGACTCCAGTGCTGGGTCCTGAGTGTAAAGATTAATGAGTTGGCACGTGATAAGGGTCTGGTGAAGCCATTAAGGCATATGCCTACGGAGACAAATAGGGACTATAAAACATTGTGTTTGAAATGTAATTTTGCATGTATATTTTCCTTTAATAATAATGATAGTAGTAGTAACTAAATGCTTTTTAGCCCGGAAGCTCTCCAAGGCCTAAGTGCACTGTGCAGCACACGGATGCTGTTAGCTGTCATTGGCATGCAGCCCTCTTGGAGGACCAGCTAGTTACTGCAGGTGTAACTGTGCACTTTAAGCCGTCAAAGTAAGCAATGTTTTGTCCAAAAATACAGATTATTTCCTGAGTGGAAGGTGCTAGGGAAGATATATGGCACTCCATTGAAAATGGTAGCCAAAAAAAGTGCATGCTGGTGTTGCCCTTTTAACCTTTTAATTGGGGCTTCATATTTCTCCAGTGTGATGCCAGCACACTGTAAGTAAGTAAGTGCTGAAATTTTGTGGCCTTCTTGTGTGTTTTCTTGAAAGCTGATGAACCTGAAGGCAATTCAGATCAACAAACTAGCAGAGACGGTGTCTCTCTCGGTAATATCTTTTCTGGTATGTCAAACCCAAACTAACTCCTAAAGAACGAGACTCTCTCCTCCCTAGAGAGGAAAGATTCAAGCAGGGAGTTATGTCCCTATGGATGCTTTCAAATTCCTTGTGGACCTCTGCTATCCCCAGTATGCCCTGCTCTGTGGAGCATATGTTTGATCAACATAAGCCTTGCTTACGCGATTTAAAAGAATTCTGACTGGTGTTTTTTTCTCTCTATGGCTTTGGAAGAAAAGTGTCAGTATTCTGGAATGCAACTTCCTGTTGTAGATTGAATATTCATGTTGCCACAAATACTGGTACCAGAAAATGCCAAAATACAGCATTTTTTAAACATAAAACATGACCATTTTCATTCTAAGGCAAGGGGCCATGAGATCAGGTTCCCAGATTGTTATGTCTGAGTATGTTCCAAGCGTACCTGTTATACAGCAATCTCATAGGTAACGTTAAACATTCGTTAGCGTGATGAACAATGGATTTTTATTAAACGGGTACCTGAAGATAGAAATTTGGGTTAGTATAGTACGGGATAGTATCTATATATATATAAACAATATTTATTTATACTTTTCTTTTTTCTTTATGAGCTGCTGTAAATCACCTTCTGTTTCAGTAATGGGGAGGAAGACTTGCGAAGGCTGCTGAGGTATTTTCCTTCCCTTTTATATAACCTGAATTTTATAGGCTTTAATAATGTTCTGTTCCAGGAAGGTCTTGAACAAGAGTCATGGTGAGTTGTTTAAGGAACTGTGTTAATGTTGAGGCGGGCCTGGAAGGCAAGGACAGGTTGGAGAGGCTTTGTTGAACTGTGTTCTGGTTGAGAGAGAAGGACCTTATACAAGAGTATCTAGAGGTGGTAGCTGCTTCTGTGTCTATTTTGAATGAGTCTGTGGTGCATCAATGACATGATATTCATGGATTGATGTTGAGGAGTGGCTCTTACATTTCTGTTTAAATAAGTCCAATTCTATAACTAATAACATGAAAGTTTTGGTGCCTCTGTATAGCTGTAGTACAGGGTTGAAGAACTTAGCATTCCCTCTGAAGAAATGGAATTAATCACTCGCTTCAGCACTGTGTTATACTAACTAGCGAGGGAAGGAAGCCAGAAGGCCCTCGTGAGCCAAGCGCTCGCTTTTCAGCCGTGGGTCAAGCGGCGGCTGCCTCCTCCTGTGTGAGGAGCCGCGCGGGCCCAGCCTGCGCCGGTGGCTGACGGGACCGGCCCGGGACCGACCGCGCCACTGTTTGGCCTAGGCCAAATCACTAGTGCTGCTTGAAACCTCATCCCAATATTCCGTGTGTGGTAATGGAAGCTCAGGAAGTGAGGTATGCTCCCTAAATACAGTGTTAGTTAACAGGAAGCCCTCTTATTTCTAGCACAATTTTCATTGTGAACGTTGGTTTGTTTCAGTTTGTTGTTGTCGTCTTTGGCACATCTGGCTATCTGCACATGTGTAACACGAAGGGGATTGCCTACAAGCTGTGAATGCTGCAGAAGTTGAAAAAACATGAGGCTCTTCAGTAACTGATACTTCCTATGCCTCTCGCTGATCCAGCACCAGTACATTGCATAGAATTAACATTTACGCGCGACCACATTTCCAGACGTGTGTCTAGATGCGTGCCCATAATTCCTGTTGCAATTTGAGCGGAAGACTTGTAATCTGCAAGGAAATAGCAATCCATAATCGGCAACTGCACAACTGGAGAATGACTCCCTACAACTGAGGGAGCTTAGTTGTAGGCTTTTTGAGTAGCTTTGCATTTTGGTGAGTATTTATTGCAATTCATGTGTGCCTATTGCAATATAAATATTTTTTGCCTGCTAGTGATTAGAAAAGCCTGTGCAGACTATTGAATTTTGAGATGTGAATGATTGCACTCAGCTGAGAAGGAAGAGAGCTCACAAGGATGTATTTCTTAATTTAGTCAGTCGCTTTGTAATTCATAGTAGAGAAATGTGAGTCAGAACAGTCTGACTCAGGGGCCAAACCTTGTTTGTATTTTGTAAATAAATAGCAATAGTAGAAGTTTTTGACAATAAATATTTTGGAGAGAAAAAAAGATTTCGTAGCAATTTCACTCTGTCACTGGTTCTGTATGGAAGAGACAGCCATGTTGTCTGTGAAGGTACAGTTTGCCAAACTGTGGCTTCATCATTGTCCTAAATTTCTGAATCTCCCTATCAGTCCTTTCCTACAAATTCAGGCTTGAATATTTCATTATTTACATGGGATATGAAGTCAGTTCTTTTAATTTAATCAGTACAAGAGGGATGTGGAGCTGCTGGAGAGAGTCCAGCACAGGGCTGCGAGGACGACCAGGGGCCTGGAACATCTGCCCTATGAGGAGAGGCTGAGGGAGCTGGGCCTGTTCAGCCTCGAAAAGAGAAGGCTGTGAGGGGACCTGATCAGTGTCTATAAGTACCTCAAGGGAGGCAGTGAGGAGGATGGTGCTGGCCTCTTTTCACTGGTGGCCACCGACAGAACTAGAGGAAACGGCCGGAAACTGAAGCATCAAAAGTTCCACAGGAACTTAAGGAAAAATTTCTTACCAGTGAGGGTGACAGAGCCCTGGAACAGGCTGCCCAGAGAGGTTGTGGAGTCTCCTTCTCTGGAGATCTTCAAACCCGCTTGGACACAGCCCTGTGCCACGTGCTCTAGGTGACCCTGCGTGTGCAGGGGGGTTGGACTAGATGACCTCTAGAGGCCCCTTCCAACCTTAAGCATTCAATCATTCTATGTTTCTGCAAATTTTTACTTTTTTTGCTATTTCATTACTGCACTACATGTTTCTTTCAAGATAATATTCTGTCTTTATTGACAAAAAAAGAAAAGTAGTTTTGAATGCATGGTGAATACAAGTTCTAAGGTTCTACATTAGGACTTGCATTATATGTTAGCACTTATATAAGTCCTAACAGTGTATGACTGTATGAATTATTTAAATGGTTCATTTCTAACACTAATAATGGCACTACATTGAAGTGGAGCAAATGAAAGAGAAGTTGCAAGTGATCAGTTGTGGTTAGGTTTTGTGTGCTTATTTCATAGGGTGTTTTGACTGGCAAAAGTCAGCGAAGTTGCATAAATTTAATATATGGAGTATGGATGGCAAATAAAATGACAGAAATTGCATCTCACTTTAGAGAAATATTTACTGGATTAATTCTAAAAATTACTGCCATTACTACAAGTATAGGTTGCGACCGTAGCATTGTAGGGTGGCAACTTGACACAAGGATTTTGTTCTGGAGCCCGTGATGAGCAGTTTCACGGTGATGGCTCAAAGCTAGACTGCAGTGGAGCAGGAGTGGAAGATGATTACACATGCAGTAGTTCTCGCTTTCAAATGGTATCATTTACTAACAGCGATATCAAAATTAGCATTTCAGAGGTTTACCAGCTAGATGATTTTAACTGTTCCTTTTGCCTGCGAGTCTCATTTCCTTCACCACTCAGACGTGTGCAATCTGCTGCATGGAGATGTGTGGTCTGCACCTGACAACTGTGTCCCATAATGATGGTCTCGAACGAGGCCTTCCTTGGCTGGTAGGAGCCCTGGCTTGCGCCTCGTTGCTCTCTGACCCCACGGTGAGGCAGGCCTAGGAGTGCCCCTTGTAGTAGAAGGGTCTGGGCTGCAGCTGCAGGAGATGGGGTTTTGCTAAAGGAAAACACAAGGCAGGAGCCACTTGTGTAGAGACCATCTTAGACTCATAAGAAATACTGGAACCAGGAGCAGGTTGCCCAGAGAGTCCCCATCCTTGGAGACATTCAAAGCCTGACGGGACCCGGGCCAGGGCAGTCTGCGCTAGGGGATCTCCGGGATGCCATCCGACCTGAACCCTTCAGTGATTCAGTGAGATCAAGGATATGCAGGGCTTGACAATTCCTCCTTTGTTTGGAGAATCAAGGCCTGTGTTGTTATGTCAGAGATAGCTAGATAAAATAGACATCTTGGCTTTGGTCTGCTTGAAAAGTTTTAGTTATTAGGGCCTGTTCAAGGTTTTGGAATCAGTTTTGACATATGTCATAGTCGTTAAAGTAGGTATTAATACAAAATAATAAATTTGTGTAGTGTTCAACTTTTTTGTAGCTGTCTATCAGAAAGTTCTGAAGTGGATTTCTTTAAAGACTCCCTGTCTCCTGAGGAAAAGGGGATAAGGCAGTGTGTCCCTGGACAGGATCTATGACTCATTATGTCAATCAAACTCCACTTCAGAGGGGAATAAAGAGATTTGTATCTCAAAGCTGTGCATAACGACTTCTCGGCTTTTCATTTCATATTTATGAGCGGTTTACTTTGAAGTGTTTATCAGGCAATACGCAGAAACATGAGAGAGCATTGCCTGAAACCATGTTCAAGTGTCTAATCTGTTAAATGCTTGCTGAGCAGGCTAGTTCATCAGTGCATGCAATGCAAAAAAGCGAGGAAAAAAATAAACTTTCTGGTTTTTCTGAGGTTCTGAAGAGAATCTTTATATTAACAATATAAAAAGGATTAATAATGCCAAGCATTTTGAAATAAGTGTAATGTATGAAACTTACAAAAGTTGCCTCTGTTCTGGTTAAGTAGATAAACAGCCCTTTGCTTGAAAGGAAGCCAGATAGGACCTGAAACCCCAAGTCCGCGGTGCCCGTGAGCTGACCACGAGAGCCCCATGGGGCCCTGGTGCCCCGGCGCGATCCGGGGAGGAGAGGAGAGATGTGTTGGGTTGTGCCTGCCCTCCCGGCCAGGGCAGGTGACGGAGCTCACGGAAGAATGGCAGTGACGTTAGCATGGAACGGGAAGAAATCCCGCATGGATGTACCCGTTGTGTGGTGTGCCTGCAGCGGCACGCTGAAACGGGATCTGCTGCTAAATAGGTCAGTACTGAAAGGCGAGGTAATGTGCAAGCAGAAGAGCTGTGTTTTTCTCGTTTTCATATGGCTTGCTGGCCGGGTTGGAGCAGGACGCGCGCCTGACCCTCACCATGTCCTGCCCTGTTGGCAGAACCTCTCCTGCGAGCCCGGCTCTGCTCCTGGCCGCCTGAGCTAGAGCTCCCACCAGCCACGGCACACGGGCAAATTGTGGGGCACACGGGGTCCGTGCACAGTGTTTGTCTTGCATTTAATTAGCTGAGCAATTTCTTGAGGCTTTGTGGTATGTGGTGTCCATGTAATTTTCAGATATTACTAGTCTATTTAATTTCAGATTCTGCAGCCATATGATTAGTTCAGACCTGGATTTTTTGCCGTGCTGTTTTATGCAGATCAGTTCTTTCTTCTGAATCTTTCCCTTCTATAGAGAACATGGATTGCTTGATTTCTGCCATTTTGGGACTTGTTAAATTCCCCCGAATGACTAATGGAATCACAAGCTGATTAGCAGGGTGTGCTTCTGGATATCTAGCTATAGACCCTTTGCGTGACAGAAATATGTCAGAAACTTCTAGTTCCCTGTCTGGTTTGGTTTAAGGTTCTTCCCTCAGATTTTCCCACTGGAGAGGGGAATAGCTTTTCCCTTGATCATGTATCTATGCTTATTGTTCCCTAAATTCCCAGTAAAGAAGCCCAGCAAAAGAAGGCTGTAAAACAGACCCGGTGGCGTGTTTCAGTGGCAAAGGAAAGCTGCAGAACTTGCATCAAGAATACCTTGCCAACATAAATGTCTCCTCTCTGTTTTATAGTCATTTAAGAAATGCCAAGGAAGGAAATGGAGAAACAAGGTGCCTTAGAGAAGCACAAATAGGAAGTTTTAATATGTTTAGCTGAACCAGAGCTACATTAGACTGAAAATGATGCATAGATCTGTGAAGTATTCATGTCCCTTTTGCAGCAGGGTAAGATCCCTAAAGTTTCTGGCCAGCTTAGCTCATGCACCTTACCACGCTACTGATTAAGAAACACCTAAGAAACACCCCTTTTTTTTTTTTTTTCTCTCTCTCATGTAATGAAGAAAGGAGTGCAAAATTGGCAATCTCTCTCCTTCAGAATCTATAGTCAGCTATAGTCAGGATAGAGGAGATTTCTACCATCCTGGTCTTGAGAGCTGTTCTTGTCTACTCCATGCTCCCTTGTACAAGAAATAGGGTTTTAGGTCGAAAACTATCTGTAACACCCATATATACAGCAGGAAAAAAAAAAAAAAAAGACACAACACGACACGCCTAAAATGGCTCTTTGCAAATGACTGGTAGGTTAAAAAGTGAGAACTAATATGAGGATTAGTGAATAATCCAACCGAACTTCCCCTGCTAAACCCAGTGAATTCTGTAATTGGAATTTACTGCAAAGTAAAAATATTAATGGCATCATATGATATCTAGGTATACTTGACCTTTATCAGTGAGATGTGAATTTATCATTTCACCTGATTTTCAAGGCACTTGTGAAACATGTAAAAGCACTTACCAAGTAAGATTAAGTGTGTGTTAAAAATAGTTAGATAAAACAACCTGCACGGTAACCGTCTTTTAAACAAACTGGATTTTGCTCTGGCTATCTTGTTAGCATTTATTGCATCATCTGTTAATTTTAGTGGCTTGTTAAGATTTTGTTTTTAGACTGAAGGTATTTTAAAAAGCAAAGGTAAAATGGCTTTGATTATAGCTCAGGTCCTGTTGAAGGCTATAGGATTGTAGATTCTGGAGGGAGCAGTATAGTAACATTGCAGTAGGCATGAAACAAGTAGCAGTAATGGTGTCTTGTGTGCATGTTTAAATGTAAACCTAGGGGCCCAATCCGCATCAGATGCGTTAGTGTTTGATTTGGTACCAGAAGGGGCAGGTTTGTTACACTCAGCTGAGCTGTTGGGAAGGGGGACGTATTCCGGAGACTGAGTGATGTGGGACAAGGGGAAGGCTGCAGAAACAGCCTGACCCTGTTAAGGTGAGTGAGGAAATGGCGTCTTAGTGCCCGCAGTGCCCCAGGCTGGCTTGGCGGGGAAGGCTGGGGAAGAGGCTTTAATATCTGTGCACAAAAGCCCTGACTTAATCT